>NW_028263373.1:23707509-23905009 GCF_051168715.1 Poecilia mexicana | reverse complement strand
AGCCTCCAGGTTCTGCGTTACGGCCCTGTATTTGTTGTCAGAGCACAGCGCACAGAGCTCCTGCTGCCGCTCCACAACTCAGATATCCTTCTGCACAGATTTGTGACACTTATCTTAATATTAATTATTATAATGGTGTTTAGTTGCACAACTTTACGGACACGTTCATTCGGGGCTGTTTTATTGCGCTGTTCATATTAGTCTTGATGTTTGCAGTTTTCTGGAGCACAACGTGAAGCTCGACGTAATTAGACGTAATATATTAACTTGACATTATCAAAGACACAGCGGGATGAGTCATCCGGGAAAAGATGGACAGGGAGAGTCTGACTAAAACGACCTGGATGACAGACAAACTCTGGGATTTATTATTTGTCTCTGCTTATTTCCAAGCGCAAATGAGTAACTTCACGTTCAAAAACGAGCCGCAAAAAGCGCAACCCGCGAATCATTAAATTTGCAGGCGACTTTAGAAACAAAACAAGCCCAAAGCCACTTATAATAATCGGACTTGGCGACAGAAACTGAAAATAGTTCCTGTTTTTCCAGCAACGAAATCCGCATCTCTCTCCTCCATTGTTTACATTTCTGTCGCTGCTGATAATGTCGCATAAAAACGGCGATCACTCCCCAAGATGCATAGAGGAAATAACATTAAATTACAAAATAAAATATTAACGCACAGTAACGCAAAGTGATTTCGATAAGTAACTGTAGTTTGACTACTGGATTTGAAATAGCAACGTAACTTTTTTCGTTACTGAAAAAAGTTGTCCGACGTTACTTTGTAACGCGTTACTGACGTCACTGCTTCAAAATAAAATCTCATATTTTTTCATATAGGACCCAATTTCCCATTTTTATTTCTATTTTTCTTTTTTTGTTCCTCTCTTTCTTTTCTAAACGAGAAATTACAAATGACAAAAAATATTTTGAAAAAGTTGCTTTTGGGCCAGTTGTTATATTGTGAAAATGTATTAATAACATAATAATAATATTGGCAAAATCAAGGTTCAATTTTACCATATAAATGTCTTTAAATTACAATAAAAGTTGTAATGAGAAAAAAAAAGCCCTTGATAGACCTGGCATGAGCAGCTCGTTTTGTGTGGTTATTTCTTTGTGCAATTGGTTCAATATTCCTGTTATTGATAAATAATAGATGCTGATGTGTTAGAAAATAAAATATTTCTAGTAGGTAAAACCAACAACAAAGTTACCTTCCAGATGATCAACATTTCTTGTGAATTTTTAGTTTTTTTGTGTTTTGGACATCTCATAATTTTACCATTTCATTCTCTGAATATTCTGACTTTATTTTTTTGGTGATATAATGACTTAATTCCTGTATTATATTGACTTTATTTTCAACTTTATACTTGTAATTAAAATAAAAAAAAGCCCTTGTTTTACCTCAATACTCCATCATAGAGTAAACCTGAATTTAAAGTCCAAATAAATGAACATGTGAAACACATCTGTTAAACAAAGTGGCCGCCTTGGGTGAGCTGGCATCACTCTGAAACTCAAGCGGAGTTTGAGTTTCAATTTGAAACTCAAATTGTTGGACAAAATCCAGATTTTCCCAAACTAAAATCTTCAAAAACCAAAAATTTGATTAATTGATAAAACTGATTTATCGCCCAGTAATACGTCTCATCAGACGTGACAAATCAGAATAAAGTAGTTTCTTTGAATCTTTAACAATATTTTCTGATAAGCCTTAATATATATTCAGTCAGAATACTGACTCTGACTTCTTGACTTTCCAACTTATGCAAAGACCCGCTCTGGTCGCCCCAAGTCATGCCCTGAATAATTTGTAGACCTCAGGCTTATAGCTGCACCCTGTGCAGTGTGCCATACCGCACAATTCTTCGTCGTAGTCCCACAGTTTTCCTTCTTCCCTCTGTGGCATAGTGAAGGTTACATTTAGATCATACATACCTCCTTGTTTACATATTTTCTTGCCCGGTTTCCTGGCACATTCCTTGGATATTCTTTTGACTGTAAAATGAATAGAAAACTAAAGAATAACATGGAGCTCCTGGACGCACAAAGCACACAGGAGCCAGCATGCGCACACACACACACCCACACACACACACACACACACACACACGCAAACACACAGAGCTGATTGACTGAAAGAGACTTAGAGAGGAAGGAGAGGAAAAACAAAGGAAAGGAGAGAAAGAATGAATCACGCCGGCTCAATCAGAGCAGCATTCAGTCTATCAGTCAGCCAGCCAGTCATTCAGTCAGCAAAATCAATCAGTGATGATCATGACAACGACTGTCTTGTTTAATGAACTGTGGCCTTTGTGGCAGAGCACAATACGTTATGATGAGGTACAGACATGGGGGGTGTAGTGAAGGCAATAAGGAGAAAGAGGATCAAGAAATGGGACAGAGGAATCAGAGGAGGACGTAGAGAAGGTCAGACAGGACAGGATGGGAGAAGCTCTGAATGGACATTAAAGTTCCATCAACACATGTGCACACTGCTTTCTCTTATACATATCACTTCCACATTCTCAAGTTTTATAAACACCGGCATGCACATTAAACATGCACAAGGTCATGCTTTTTGTCTACTATCAGACAGAGATGCACTCTCACACTAAACACTTCCCAACAACACAGATGCTCTCTAAGCGACGGTTGTGGCTTTATTTCTCCCTTCCACAACCGGCCTGACTGCTGGGCCTGCAGGCCTACTCACCATCCTCAGTGGGAACGTAGATGTTGAGATAGAGACAGTCCTCGCTCTGGTCCTGAACGTAAGTGGACACCACATCGATGCTGTTGGTGAACCAAACTGGCAACATAACGTCTGGCAGGCGGCCCTCCACAATGCTCTGAGGACACACTGGGGCAAAGTGCGTGGCATTGTGAATGTCCGACCATGATGCCGGCGGCTCCGGAGGCTGGAAACGGCGCTCGCCAGTGGGCGGGGTGGCGTAGGGGACGCCCAGAAACTGGATGACGGGCCCCAGGATCTCATTGTTGAGCTCCTTCTTGATGCCGCGCAGTCTGCCGTAGGCGGTTGTGACCACCGGGTCATTCTCATCCAGTTTCTCGGCCAACACGGCAACCGGACACAGCAGAAGCAGCGTTCCGACCCATGTTAGTGTAAACACCCAGAAGCCCAAGCCCAGTGAACTTCTAATTGGTTCACATCCCATCCTCCTGCCCCTGTTCCTGGCAGTCTGAAAGAAAGCACTCCAAGTTTCTGAGTGGTGCCTCCACTGAGACATGATTGCCAGTTCTCAGCTTAGTTTTTTTATCCTTAATGAAAATATGTTCAGTTAAGCTTTTCCACTTATGCTATGCAGATGCAAACACAAACAAAATCCAGGGTGACTTGTGCAGAAGACGGTTGCAGTTGATAACAGCCTTTTTATAACCCAGTGAGCTCCAACCATCCAGAGGAACGATAGCAGTCTTTCATTTTCTTCCTGCACACCTGAGAAATATTCCTCACTAGATGGAAAACATTCCACAAAAAGGTCCCGTCAGCATCCTCTGAAGGAAAGATGAACACTCTCATTTTCAAACATCAATTCTCGGGGGTGGAGGCGCCATTCACTGAAGAGTGTCTGTCATTCGAGTTGTAGACGCAGGAGTAGCGGCGCGGAGGCGATCGTGGTTTAAGGGTTGATTATGTAGAGAGGTCTGTCATCTGCAACGGAAAAGAGAGAGAGAAAAAAAGCACCAGTCAGCAAGCATATGAAGAAAGATAATCACATTGTCAGTGCAGTGCCCTTTATTTTCACTTATTATTTATACCTTTTAATGGACATTAAATAATAAACCATTAACATTAAATTTTATCTTATACACAAATGCACAGGCATCCATCAAATAAATAGGAGCTTTTTATTTATAGCACATCGCCACATGATTAAATTTCACAGTGGAAATGGTCTATCTCTATGCAGAGTTTGTTCAGCAATTAAATTTTATATGAATCAAATACAACATTAAGCCATTGACAGCTTTAATGACTGTTCCGCTTAGGAACACTTGGTCCTTATAAACCTGTGGATGTTACTTCAGAATGCACACCTCTCTACATCACAAAATCTGCTTAGACATGGATTGAGATCTCATCCAGTATCAGCAGGATGTCTAGAGAGAATTATCCCAGGAAACAAGGACTCAAAGGTTCATCCACCAATATCCAGACAACAGGTGAGACAGAGGACCTAAGCTGTTCTGGAAACAGCTTAGGTCCTCCTGCAGGCGTGGCCAAAAGCCTCAGTAGTGACACAAATATGTTTTGACGAAACGCAGATAAAATAACTTCAATGAGGTGTATAATTTTAAAATTGTTCCTTTATGGCAAAAACTAGTCCTGATTTTTTGCTATGGAATAAATGGATCAGCTAACTTCTCTCCTCCATCAATAGGTTTCTCTTGATTATGAAACCCATAAGTTTTGTTGGTCTTTCCACTGTAAATATTCTATTCCTATCTTGTTCTCTACTGTCAATGTTTTATTTCATTCCTGTAAAAAGGTACTGTGAAAGAGTGCACTATTGCCAACTCCTCAGCAAGGAAAGTAGTTATTGGGAGCAGCTGCTGCTCATTGCAACTGCATTTCGTATGATGCTGTACGTGTTGTTCCCAGTGTCTAATAGAATGGAAAAATGTCGCTAGTAGCTGTTTTGAAGAAATGTTGCTAGGCCATCACTGAAAAGTCACTAAATTGGCAACAGTGCATATGTTACTTGGTTTTGTGCTTCTCCAAGACTTTTAGAGATCATTATAGAGCATGTAAATGATAATGATAAAAATGAATTGGTGCTTGAGGGTTATAGTCTCTCAAGATATCACTTGAATTTAAGTTAGCGCTTTAGCCTTAGCTTTCACTAAATACCATGCTGGCATAGTGCTTTGGAATTAGCAGAGCTAATGTTTATGATTAGTGCTGTAGTGTTAACGCAACTAACTCATTCATTAGTGGTCCCTATCACGGACAGATAAGAATCCTGATGTTATCCAAAGGAGTGGTCTTACTCTCAATTATTCCCAGGAACATTTTCATGAATGCAAAGTGAAATCAAATACTTCAAAAGTAGCCCCCATCAAAAGAAAATATGGTTATAGCATAGTTTTCTAGCATGACAGAATACCATGTCACAAGGTACAAATGATAAAATGGATCAGAGATCAAAACAACTACATTTTGGACCCATGTCTATGAAACCCTACAGACCAGAATCTCACTGAATCCCTGTGGTCAGTTCTCAGAAAGCAAGTTAGTGAACAAAGTCAACAAACCATTTTCGACTCTAAGCCCTAATAAGAAAAGATGGACTGCTATCAATCAGGGTTGGTCCCAGTAGACAGTATAACAGATGTTAGGGAAACAAGGATCAATTCTGGAAAAATTGAGTCTTTACTCACATCGACTAGAAAGCTGCTAGTGATGATCAAACACAAAAAACATGTGAAGACAACTGATGTTAAGGCTGGTTGTTGCAATCTGCTTCCAGTGTGTTATTACTTTCTGGAGAGGAACTGACATGGAGGTATAAAGCTAGCAGTAAAGATACTTACAAAGATGCTTACAAAGATGCTGTGTTTTCAATAGAATTAACTGTGATTAATACAAATATCTAAAACTGAATTGATGGGCACAAAAACAAAAGAAAGAGAAATATTTTTCTTTTTCTTTTAGCAGTCCATGAAGAACCTGAAAAACAGATCAGTATAATGACTCAGACAACATGAGTAAAATTACGTTTGATGTGTTTAAGTGTTTCTGGCTGATTTAGATGCCTAATGTAAAACATTTTGGCTCTCATTTTCACCCAGTTTAGAAGCCAAACCAGCTGTAGAGGAATAAAAACCTTAAAACTGGACAAAGATCACTTCCGCTTCCAGAAAAGCTGCACCTACAAAAGAATAAATTCCAACAGATGAGCTGGGTGGGAATGGCAGAAGAAAAGGGAACAATTTCCTTCATGGGTTAAATGTTAGTAGCAGTGGGATAATAATGAGACAGAAGTGAATAAGAAAATGAAGATCAAACTACCACATGCAGCATAAAAAGGAAGTTCAACCCCTGTTTGTGTAGATAAAAGTGTTTTGATCATGACAACATGAAAATCTTTCACCACTGGAAGAAAGCTGAATCTTGTTAATGAGCACACCCACCATGTGCCTCCAGAGATACAGGAAGACCAGTGTTTGTGTTCTGAGCATCTTTTCCCACATAAATAACTGATGCACACCAAAGATCATGAATTATGTACATATTCTATGCACTTTTGAAATTCCTAAGCATCCAGCATTTCATCTGGCATGGCCCCATTTGGGACAGTTTATCTTTTCACTTCCTTCAAATGATCATGAATACTATAAACTAAAACAATATAAAGCACTTCTTAAACTTGCTTGAAATCAACATCTCTCCTTAGTGAATAAAACACCATACATGATCTTGTGTTTAAAAATGCATCCAAGCTGCTCCTGTTCTGACTTTGAATGATGTTGGTTGTTGAAATGTGGAACCAAATGCATAGAGGTGGAGGCAGCAACTGAGTTAGATGATTTAATAAAAAAACGCTGAACACAAAAAAGAGAAGATCCAAGGTACCCAAGGATTCAACAAAAATTAAACCAAAAGAACCTCCAGTCAGGAGACATGGGGTAGAAACAGGGACACACAAAGGACTGAGATGAGGATCTGACAAGTAATGGCAGAGAATGAGAAGCTTACAGGTGCTGGTCATAAAATTAGAATATTGTGATAAAGTTCATTATTTTCCATAATGTCATGATAAAAATTAAATTGTCATATATTTTAGATTCATTGCACACCAACTGAAATATTTCAGGTCTTTTATTGTTTTAATTTTGATGATTTTGGCAAACAGCTCATGAAAACCCAAAATCCCTGTCTCAAAAAATTAGAATATTATGAAAAGGTTCTCTGAACGAGCAATAAAAATAATCATCTGAATCAACAAAGTAACTCTAAACACCTGAAAAAGATTCCTGAGGCCTTTAAAAACTCCCAGCCTGGTTCATTACTCAAAACCGCAATCATGGGTCAGACTGCTGACCTGACTGCTGTCCAGAAGGCCATCACTGACATCCTCAAGCAAGAGGGTGAGAAACGGAAAGAAATTTCTGAACGAATCGGCTGTTTGCAGAGTGTTATATCAAGGCACCTCAGTGGGAAGTCAGTAGGAAGGAAAAAGTGTGGCAGAAAACGCTACACAATGAGAAGAGGTGACCGGACCCTGAGGAAGATTGTGGAGAAGGGCCGATTCCAGACCAAATTAAATTTTCATCTCCATAAAACTTTTCAGCAGATGGAAGCATGAAGTGCTCCAAAATCTTCTGATAGCTGCTGCATTGATCCTGCCCTTGATAAAACCCAGTGGACCAACACCAGCAGCTGACATGGCACCCAGACCATCACTGACTGTGGGTACTTGATACTGGACTTCTGGCATTTTGGCATTTCCTTCTCCCCAGTCTTCCTCCAGAGTCTGGCACTTTGATTTCCGAATGACATGCAAAGTTTGCTTTCATCCGAAAAAAGTACTTTGGACCACTGAACAACAGTGGTCCAAAGTGCTGCTTCTCTGTAGCCCAGGTCAGGCGCTTCTGCCGCCGTTTCTGGTTCAAAAGTGGCTTGACCTTTGACCTGGGGAATGCGGCACCTGTAGCCCATTTCCTGCACACGCCTGTGCACAGTGGCTCTGGATGTTTCTACTCCAGACTCAGTCCACTGCTTCCCCCAAGGTCTGGAATCGGCCCTTCTCCACAATCTTCCTCAGGGTCCGGTCACCTCTTCTCGTTGTGCAGCGTTTTCTGCCACACTTTTTCCTTCCTACTGACTTCCCACTGAGGTGCCTTGATATAACACTCTGCAAACAGCCGATTCGTTCAGAAATTTCTTTCTGTTTCTCACCCTCTTGCTTGAGGATGTCAGTGATGGCCTTCTGGACAGCAGTCAGGTCAGCAGTCTGACCCATGATTGCGGTTTTGAGTAATGAACCAGGCTGGGAGTTTTTAAAGGCCTCAGGAATCTTTTTCAGGTGTTTAGAGTTACTTTGTTGATTCAGATGATTATTTTTATTGCTCGTTCAGAGAACCTTTTCATAATATTCTAATTTTTTGAGACAGGGATTTTGGGTTTTCATGAGCTGTTTGCCAAAATCATCAAAATTAAAACAATAAAAGACCTGAAATATTTCAGTTGGTGTGCAATGAATCTAAAATATATGACAATTTAATTTTTATCATGCCATTATGGAAAATAATGAACTTTATCACAATATTCTAATTTTATGACCAGCACCTGTAAATGCTGGGAGGTAGAAAGCTAGATAAAACCAGGGTTGATGAGCTAATTGATTGCAGGTGAGAGTGGTGATCAAGGAGCCAGGCTGAGGGGCAGGGCAAAAGTGGCACAGAGAAACTACATAGATATAGAGGGGAACACAAAAGAGTGAGGGAAGTAGCATAAGGGAACTGAAAATAATTCTAACACTAAGCTAAAAGAAAACATGGTAAAGTAGAAAAAGATAAAGATGAGGGGAAACAATGAAAGAACACAGAGTTAGAGCAACTAGAAGGACTAACCAAAGAAATAACCTAACTAGAATCACTTGTGTTTCCTCTCTTGCTCTCGATGAAGGCGGACACTTTTTTTCCTCTGCTCCCTTCCTGCCCTAGTCTGCCCTGCTTGCTCTGTTTTTGTCCTGTCTTTTTCTATATTTTTGGAGCCTTTCTTTGCACATCCTCCAAATCTGCAAATTATGGATCTAGTTAACCAGTCTCTCAATGCAACTGATAAAATTTTCTCTACGAGAAGTCTGGGCACAGGAGAGCCCCCTTGTCCTGCGGGGGACACACCCGGTGGGATACACCCTGGATTTATTAATGATAATAGGATTTTTGCTGTTTGGAATTTGCAGAAACCTGGCTTATCTACAAATTTGTGACGGACTTGGCCCAACTAGGGAACACTCAGACTGTTGGTGTGGACAGAGACGCAAGTTGGATGTGAGTTTTGCTGAGAAGAAATGGACCTGAGAAGTTGCTAGTTTTGGTTCAGTGGAATGCCCACAAATTAGTGGAATGAATCCACTAATTTGGATTACTGGGAACTGAGATGTATCGGAGAGACTTTAGGGAAGATTAAAATTTATAATCTACCCGATCTAAGACATTCTGTATCTGAATTGGCTTTTCCCGTGTTGCCTTGAAAGTGCTGGATATTTTCAATCTCCTTGAAGATATGTAAACATAAAGCTCCTTCCCACCTCACCCCCTCCTGTCAGCTGTGGAGCTGAGCACTCCCAAGGACATGCCCTGATGACAACATCTTATCGGACTTCTCCCAGGAGGCTGAGCAATGTGGTTTCATGGCCCTGTGATGTCACCGTCTTCACTCATGACTTTGTTTTGTCCTTTGTTTTGTCTAAATGTTGCCATGTGCCCTAATGTGTCCTTTCCTCTTTTTAATTTATTATTTAGAAAACTGTGGAGTACTCACTTTTAACCCAGCAAAGGAATTAGATTAGTCACTCTTTAGCTTATTTTTTAGAAACTGTAGAGTACTCACTATTTAGATCAATATTATACTTCTCAGATTAATTTTTAGATTATTATGCAGAGGGACTCCTACTATTGCAATCCAGAACAAACTTAGAATCCAGAAAAAATCTCCCAGAACAGGAACACTTTGTTTTTATTATTACTTAGAAATTGTGGAGTACTCATTACTTTTACAAATTTAGAACATACTTAGAAAATCCAGAGATTACTTACTTATACATATCTAGCAACCCAGTAGTCCAGAGGATACTTACTTACACTTATTTAGCAACCCAGAACAGGGATTATAACTTGGAACCCAGAAAAACTGCCTTAGCAACTACTTTTTATACTCCTATTCTACCAAACCAGAAAAGGAATTAGACCAGAGGATACTTACTTATACTTATCTAACAACCCTGTATAGGATATGTATTTATTTACTTTGGATCAACATTATTAGCTTTTTCTTATTTTTGCTCTTTCTTTTGGTTTGTTGTTTTGTTTGTATTTCCTTTTAATTCCTGTAAAGCACTTTCTATTGCCTTGTTGCTGAAAATGTATTGTATAAATAAATTACCTTTACCTTTACCTTTAAAGAAAGATGGACATATGGGGTGCTGTGGTGGCTCAGAGGCAAAGCATAAACCATGTATGAAGGCCTTAGTCCTCATGGCGGTAGTCACTGGTTCGATTCCGCCCTTTTCTCTCTCTAAATGCCCTCTTTCCTGTCGGACTACTTTCAAAATAAAGGCCACTAGAGCTAACAACACCAAAAATAAAAAGAAAGATGGACATAGATTCAGTCATTAAAAAAGAACTAGACCTAAAGTAACATGATAAGAAAACTAGAAACACTATGAGAGAGGCTGAAACAAGGAATAACTAGAAGGACTAAACAAAAGAAATAATCTAACTAGAATCACTAGAGAAAGAGAGACATAGACTCAGACCAATAGAAACAACTGAACCTCGGACACTGAAATAACTAAGAAATAAAAATAACTAAAAACACGATGAGGAACTGGAATAAGAAGTATAAGAACAATACAAATCTAACCAAAATAAGTTACCCTAAATAATGAAACTAGAATAACCCTGAAAGGAAAAACTAAAATGAAACAGAAACACCCAAAAAACAAAATCCCCAAAACCCACAGTCCTGACAATATCCTCATTAAGGCTTCACAACAGGAGATTATGTTAAATTATATCCAACTAGTCTAGTATGACAATGCCACAAAGAGCATGAATGCATGACACTACATGATGCAAATGATCTTATGATGCCAACACACAGTAGGTCCAGAACGACACACTAGCCTGCCACCTGCATCTTGCTACAGTCTCAGTTTTCCTTGCAGCAGGCTCACATGGAGGTTGTATCCTGATGCTTCCTTGAGTGAGCTCTTCTCAGGTCTGGCTCCAGAAGAATGCCCTGTTACTGGACCTGCTAAAGTGGTTCCCTATCATCAAAGTCAATAAATGGCTCATCTTCTAACTCCTCCTACAAGGTCAATTTACTATGAGAGAGTGTACCAGAAATCAACAAACATCGAGAACCATAGGGACAATAGTACTCCTTCAACAACTCAAAGTAGTAAAAAGGGGAGTGAAAGTATGAGATCCTGGATAGGAATATGCTTCCTCCATTTAGTGGCTAGACCAGGGGTGGGCAACTCCAGGGCTCGAGGGCTGGTCTCCTGCAACTTTTAGATGTGTCTCTACTTCAACACACCTGAGTCAAATAATGAGGTCATTAGCAGGACTCTGGAGAACCTGACTGCACTTAGGAGGCGATTCAGCTATTGGATTCAAGTGTGTTGGACCAGGGAGACATCTAAGAGGTGCAGGACACCGGCCCTCCAGGACCAGGATTGCTCACCCCTGGGCTAGATAGACCTTAGACACAAGGTACAAAGTTATACAGTCCAAGGGAAGTTTGGTGTAGAGCCCCTGGTTCTGTGAATCGGAAGAAGTTCGTTGAGAAGATTTGGGAATCTGATCAGGATGCTTCCCTGGCACTTTGGTTTGGAGGTTTTGTGGGCTTATCCAACTGGGAATAGCCCGGTAAAAATCAGCTCTTCTATGCTCTGCTTTGCTCAGAGACTCCAGACTCTTGGCTATTGAGAAACAGTTGACTTCTGAGGCATGGACTCTGTTGAAGTTCAAGTGTTTGGATTTGCCATTGCCAAACTACAACGGTAGTCAGAATACAATTTTAAATTAGCACAGAAATTCAACATCATCGTTCACTACTTCTCATTCTGTTCACTGATCGGCCCTGCGGAAATTCATCCTGAGAAATCAAGCTTAATGGGACAAATCCCAGACAAGTGAGTGGAACTGCATAGGAAATAAATGGTCATTTGAATATCAGAGGGGACCCATTAGAAGTAGAAGACCATTGATGGGTGGATGGTTCTAATCCTTTCTTACTTCACATTGTGCTTCATTAGAAATAACACATCACGGGAATATGCTGTTTTGATATAAGAATGATAACAAGCAAGTATTCACAGTTTAGTTAACTAAATGTTTAGTTTCTAATTGTAACTTGACTAAGACAAAACATGTATTTTAGCTGCTCATGAGCCAGTGGTTGGTTATGGGGAAAAGGCTGTGTTAAGATGCAGCCAGATTCCTGACTCAGTATCACAGAACAAAACGCAGCCCTTATAACTTTGATAAATAAAACCACCTATAAATCTCTTCTCCACTGACCTAGACATATATTACTAAAAACTCTCTGCACTCACTACTCTTTGCCATAATTCCTTAATTCCCCACCCATCTCCTTATGTGTCAGTGAACATCTTTATAAATGCATATAATGTTAAAAAAGGTGGACAGAAAAAAAAAAAAAAAAAAAAAATATATATATATATATATATATATATATATATATATATATATATATATATATATATATATATATATATATATATAAAGGTTAGAGAGAAGGGTTCAATAGTAATAATATAAAATCTGAAAACCTGCTAATGGACCCACAGCAGCACTGAACTCCATAAACCACTACAAGTCTTTTAATTTCCTGTGCTTTGTCTCATTTCTCCAGGCTTCTCATCAATCATTTTTGTGACCTGTACACACCCAGAACCACAAAACACACACATACACACACACACGCACACGCACACACACACACACACACACACGCACACACACACACACACACACACACACACACACACACACACACACACACGAAAACACTAAAACAAAACATACATACATACATCTGTTATACTTGAGTCTTAAAAAGAAACAATTTCATTTTTAATTGAATTATGTCACTACTTTAGTTCATTAAGTAAAAATACTACTAATGAACACAAGGTAAAAAAACATTAAAAATGTTGTATATGAGAGCCGTGTATAATTCATCTTATAATGCATTATTATGGTAACTGCCATCTTGATGCTTGGGGGTAAACTCCTTTGTTAGCTGCCTTTAAAAGTCAGCAGTTTTGTTATTTGTTCTGGGACATGAGAATTGCTAACTAAAGTCCTTTTACTTTAAGGAATACTAATGTATGCTAAATGGTCCCTTAGGCAACTGCCAAAGACAGAAATGTGTAATTCACACATTTTTCACATAAAGATAGCAAGTAATAATAGAGGTAAGCATAGCTGAACTTTGTTATCTCTTATCTGACAGCAAGGCTTTCAATTAAAAAGGTTTTAATCAGCTTTTTTCAGTTAATTGTGTCAACAGTGCAGCTGATGTGTCTGCATTATCATATGAGGCCACAACCATGACTGGTAATAGCCGTTGACCAAGGTCATGAGTTGACTACTCTGATATATGGGGACAACCAAGCCATGGTTGTTGATAGGTACTTTTTCTCGAACCTATATAAAAGACCACAGACAACGTATATGAATTTTATAGACAAAGCTTTTGCAAAAGGAGAAATCTCCATCAACAACTTCATCAGCCGTTCACAGAGAGTTCTGATCTCCTTCCACGCGAGCCCCTGTTTTATTGTCCAAGCAGAACAGCCAAAAGGGGCAGTCAGGAAGAACAACCAAAAGGGGCAGTCAGGAAGAACAACAAAGGTCGTAAAACTTCTAACCTAAACAAACCAGCCAGGTGTGATATCTGATCTACGGTCTGAGCCCAGTTCAGCTCTAGGTCAAACTAACACAAGAAGAATTTAACTCGTTTCACATAAAGATGAAACAGACAGACTGTGATTTTTAGTTTAAAGTGTTCTCTTCCTTATGTGTGTATGAACTGACCTCCAGGTCAGTTCATACACACTGACCTGTGTGTATGAACTGACATACACACAGGTATGTGTGTGTATGAACTGACCTCCAGGTCAGTTCATACACACATAAGGAAGAGAACACTTTAAACTAAAAATCACAATAATACTGATTAACATTAGACTGAATATGAACTAAAGTAATAACAAAATGATAATACCAAAAATCTCTATCAGTTGTCAATAAGCAGTGGTTTATGTAAAGAATTTAATTCTCAAGATGTTAACCAATTATAATTATGGTGAGAAAATGATGCTTGAGCTTCATCTGGTCTCAATGTTCACCTTTAATGTCATGAAACTAAAACTAATGCACTGACCAATGACAATGTTACTGGATGCAACTTTTTCGGTTTGAATCAGTCGAGGGCCCATTTCTGAGACCCAAACTCATCTAATAGATTACATAAATCAATAAACTATCATTAAAATTAAACAATGTGGCAAACCTGCACCAGACAACAACCAGAGTCTATGTCAAAGATGGTCAGAAAGTTTAAACAGACAAGTTTACAGTTTTGACTGAATCTGGAAAGAAAGTCTTTGCATCCAATATCAAAGACCAAAAGTAAAAAAGTTGCAGTACTCAGTCTGTGACATGACGAGACTATGGATAAAGATGGCAGCAGCGTGAAGTGAGAAAAGGGCAGAGTTGATTGATGCTGTGTAGGTGGTATTACTTGTGTGAGACCAAATACTGACAGGGATGACAGCCAGACTCCTCATCTAAGGGCAGGCAAGAATGGAGGAACTGTCAATGCTAATGGAAAGATTGTGGGATTTGGTCTATGTGAAAGCTAGTCTAAGACTGAGAGCATATTTTATTTCTTGTAAGTTTGAGAAGGCTGAAGGAGGACCACAATTTAATCAGCAAGTGATAGTAAAGAAGGGAAATGTAAGGCTAAAATTAGGTTAAGGGGAACTATAAATCTTGGTGTCATCAAGATAGCAGTGAACGTTACTGAATATGAGTCTGAAACAGTCTGTAAATAATGAATAGAAAGGGTCCTAACTGGTGGTGGCTGGTGAAAAAAAAATCTTCTAATGAATGGTCGGAAAACCACTACAATTCCACAATATTACAGCATTTTTCATTAAAAATAATATGAATAGTTAAAAGTATGCCCTGCAACAGACAGGAGACCTGTTCAGGGTGTACCCCACCTCTCGCCCAAAACATTCGCTGGAGATAGGCACCAGCACTCCTGACACCACTAGGGACAAAGGTGTACAGAAAATGGATGGATGGATGGATGGATGGATGGATGGATGGATGGATGGATGGATGGATGGATGGATGGATGGATGGATGGATGGATGGATGGATGGATGGATGGATGGATGGATGGATGGATGGATGGATGGATGGATGGATGGGTAGTTAAAAAGTAAACATTTTGTTCAGTAACGTATAAAATACATAGTATTTAAACATTAAATCTGTGTCAAAAGTTAGTGCTGAATCAGAATCAAAAATGGAAAATGTATGATTACCTACAAATCTTAACCCTTGAGAAGCAGCATGACACCAGAGCCCTGATTAATAAAGCAGGGTTAGCAAGCTCTGAGTAACATGCAAACTAACCGGTTCTGTGATACTCAGGGTTTTCGGTTTCAGAACAGCAGATATCAACTTGCTAACTCAATTCTGAATCAAGGTACCCCTGAGTTATTGCTAAAAAATACTGTCTCAAATAAATAAGGTTATATACATTGTGTTTTCATGGAGAGACCGGCTTACTTTAATATTTCTCCTGTTTATCTTGGACAATTTTTATGAGACATCAAATAATTATCCATTTGTTTTTGTCATAAAATACAGAAACAGAATAAACGATTTCTATATACGTTACTTCCTAAGTTAATGTGTGTTACATTCACTTCTTGGGTTTGTTTTAACTGTAGCTTGATCACAGGCATGTAGCAGCAGGTAAAGGAAGCAATGCGCCAGTAAAAGTGAGCCATCAAGACAGCAAACACCTTCAGTTTCCCGTCTGCCAGACCTTACCTTCCCTTTGAAACATCTGTTTAGTCATATTAAGTATTCGAGTTCCAGATGTAAGACATTTGATTCGACCAGAGAAACACACGTTCTAAACTGAGGCTTCTCAATTCCTCCTGCGTAAACAGGCACACTGTTACCCACAAGCCCTCCTCCTCCTAAACAGCCGTAATTCTACATAAACCACTGCTTATTGACAGAAAATGGCATACGCACTAACAAATGTAAAACATCTTCAACACTTGCCAAATAATAGCAAGCAGACAGAAAAGAGGCAGCGTGAGTGCTGTGAAGGAATCCGTCTTCATTGATTGTTCAGTTATTTTGTTAATGAGCCTGTAAAAATAGCAGCATTTGTCCCACAACAATACTGAAGCAACTAAAATGACATGATGCTCATTATGAACACATGAGCTAGTCAAAAACACAATTAACAAGCAAAATACTTATCAATTTAGAAACAAACCATAAAAAATAGGCCTTTTTCATGGGCCTATTTAGAGCACATTAATATATGCTATTGTTGTAGAATTTTGCAACTGGTATTTTTTTTACTGTTATTACCCTGCAGAAAGAGAACTGGGCTGGCAAATTTCTTAAGCTTTACGAATAATTAAAAGTGAAAAATGAGAGCCTAAAAATTTCAATTCCTGAGGTAAACTGAAGAAAACATGTGCAGGATGGACAATGGCTACTGAAGCAAAATGCAGAAAACAGACCTGACAAGTACATTGTAAAACATTTGAGCCGCATTTAGTTGTGTCTACTATCTTCTACTCTTTAAATCAAATAAATTTAGCGCATTTTAGATTTTGAACCTAAATGTGTGAGTTTGTGATAGATAAACTTACAGTAAGTTGTGTTAACTTTTTATTAATTTTGTCAAGTTGAGTTATTAGGTTGGCACTTAAAAAAACTGACAGAAGAAAAAGACAGCAGTGAAAACTATTTCCTAGAGTGCTAGCAGCATGGTTTTCTATCCTGAGATAAAAGTGTTACATTGATCTGACTCTTGTGTGTTATTAAGACAAATGTTTATTTTAATGCTTGAGGATGATGTCCTGTTCACACTAAATGTTTTTGAGCAGAATTCAATGTGATGTTTAATAAAATTCACTATCAGATAAAAAAAATTGTTCTTGCAATTTGAAACAAGAATTTAAATTATTCTAAAGTAAAATAAGCAGTTATTTTAGAGAAATGTGCTCTTTAGGTGGGGGCAGTTTTTTTCTTGCACATTGGAAATAATTGTTTGGTTTTACTTGCAGCATTAAATTCAAACTCACAATTCAAGATTAATGAATTTAAAAACAATGTTTAGACCAATATTATTTTCTTGCTGACTTAAACTGCCTTTCCAAGGCAGCAGGTTGACTTTCATTTTCAAGTTAAACCACCTTCAAATGTTTTACAGAGTAAAACAGGAAAGATAATTAGTGTATGAATTACAGATGGATTGCAGCTGCCATAAGGAACTAAAGCATTGGTTGTGCATCATTTATTCCTCAGTATTGGTGCACTGGCTGGGCCATGTTATCTCTGTCCTTTCATTTAATTTGGGTACTAATAGAGTCAATAAAAGAGTCAAACTCTCTGAGAAAACAATCCTTCTTGTCCCATGTATTTTCAGCCAGTTTATTGTTTTGTTTGAAATACAAAATGAGAAAACGAGAATAGACTCATTTTTTCATTTTTCGTTTGGTTCCGATTTCCGAACCAAATTCGAAAATCGGATTTGTGGCTCAGGTGGACAAATCAGATTTCCGATTTTGGTTTCATAAACGAAAAGACAAGTCTATTTTCGTTTTTTTAATTTTTCATTTCAAACAAAAAAAATGAACTGCCTGAAAATACACAGAACCTTCTCCTAGTGGTTGTTGGAATAACTTCACTTACAGGTAAAATATTTCTTAAAGATAACATTTGCTAAGTTCCACTGAACAAAAATGGAAGTAATGGATTAAATCCAAAAGACAAAAAAACAACTTACATCTTTAAAACTCATTCCAAGAGGTGGCAAATTTAATAAAAATATTTAAAAAATAAAGAAGACTGAAAAGCAGGACCTTTTAATTTCTAAACACAGATGAATTCAGGATGTTTAAAAATCATAGTAGAATCTATACAAATGAAGGTGCGATTAGGCTGCACCTCACAATGATGTTCATAAAGAACAAAAAAGCTTACTACAGACACTTCATATGAAGAGGCAGTAATAATGACTGAACATGAAAAGGCCCTAAACTGAGCACTGCAACCAGACATCTGGACATATTGTAAATATCTACTGAGGATGGGGAAGAGGTCCCCTCAGGAAAAGAGGGAAACACCATGGAGAGTGATTGTTGAGGATTCTGACATATCTTGCTGATTTTTTTAATTGTTGGTCATAAATAGTTTTATGAGGGTTTACTGAATAAACATGGTTACAGCGATGCATTCCATTACAGAACATGGTAGTTTATTTGGTTTATTGTCATCAGTAACTGCTGCACCACTCTCAACAGTAAACAAATTGGGTGAAGAGCATTAAGAAGGAAGAGGAAACTGCACAAAACACTTTCCAAATAGAAGACTCACTTCGAAATGAAAACATGAAGAATTATTAACAGTGAAGGAGATTGATAGAACTAAGGTTTTGAGGGGCTTCCAGGCCTCTAAGCTGGTGAAGGCTAACCAACAAAACAGAAGAGAATGCAACAGAGAAAGATGTTGCAATCCGATGTGATAGCAATATCAAAAAGAAGAGGCAGAAGTTTGAGAAATATGAAGGCCACAAAGAGGAAATACAGACATTGAGAGATGAGGTGCCAGTGGAACGCTATGTAGATATTCTATCATGGTACCATGATGAAATTCATTGAACTCATCAAAGCAATCTGATCTTTGACAATTGTTTGCAGAAGCAGTCTGCATGTTAAGTAAGTAGGAAAGAACTATACAGTATTAAGCATCCAGTGAGAACCAAAACTCACACTTGTTAACATTTTAGCTGGTGTACAATATTGACATAAATAAGACATAGCTACTGGGTCTGTGTGAAGATTAGAGTAGGCAATGTAAGTCAAGTTACTGCACCAGATTGTTCTATGAAAGACCAACACAAAGGAACGATACATCCGTATGGAAAACAATGAAAACGGTTGAAGAGTAGCTGTGCAACAGAGCACACAAACACATTCAGGAACTATTTATGTAAGTATATTGCAATTTTTTATTTTATTTTTATTTTTTTGCAGAATGCTGAAGGCAATAGAGAGAGGAGAGAACAGCATGAACAGATTACTTCCACGCAGCTAAGCAGGCTGACATCACATGGTTAGCTTGATAATGTAATTTACCATTAAAAGTGGAGCCCTTTGCTGTGTTGGTGGCACAATCATACTGCACTCAGTCACACTGGCAGTGCATTATTCTAGCACACCTCCTGCCAAAATTTAAATAAAATGCGCTGGATTATAATTCAATGAGAGGAGCACAGATTAGTCAGTGCTAGAGGAGAATGTAGCTTCAGTCTGCGGCACTTTGCTCTGATATCGTGCTGTGTGAATACATGTGTAGCTGCCAATTTCTCTCGTCATTCCCTCTCTGTCCTATCAGATTATTCTCTAAAAGGCAATGAGTCTATCTATCTATCTATCTATCTATCTATCTATCTATCTATCTATCTATCTATCTATCTATCTATCTATCTATCATACATTTTCTGCATTCAGTTCTAAGCTGTATTTTGATTTAAATTTTTATATTAAAAATATTGTTAGCGCATACTATGTTTTAATTTTCTTTTCTTGCTGTCTCTATCTCCCACTCCTTCTCCCCTTCTCCTGATCTTGCTTCAACTGACTGCTGTTTGAATGCCACTGGGTGTGCGAGGCAAATTTCACACGTGGCCAGGACCAGGGAACTGGCTGGAAAATCCTTGCTCAATCTTCACCTTTCGTCTTTCCTCACCTCTCTGTTCTTCATCCTCACCTGCATTTCCTTATTTCTTGGGTATTTCTTCCCTGCTAAGCTTTAATTTTGAGCTCAACGTTCTAGCACCCTGCTGCACTTGCTTTTCAGTCTGAACATCTGACGCAGTTCCTCCAGTATTAAACCCAGTCCTGTGTACACCAGGACTGGGTCTGGCATCAGGGTTATCAACGTAAAGCAGAACTTTTAAAGTTACAACTTTAAAACAACTATATCTCTCTTTCACCCGTTGACTGAAAGAGAGATGCAACACTTTTACCTGAGAAAAACTAATTCTGCTGTTTGGAAATAGTTCACAATGTCTTGGAAACTAAAGGAGGCAGCTGTTACAGTTAATTCAATATTAAAGGCAGACTATAATTCTAGAACAATGTAGAGAATCAACGTCATTGGTCACAACTTCTCCTTCTGTTCGCTGAGTGACCTGGTAGAAACTTTACTGGAGAAATCCCATTTATTGAGAGAAAGCCCAGGCAGAGTAATGAAATCATGTTAGAATTGAGCTAAAAAAGGTGATGGCCAGGCTACGTAAACTCTTGTATACCAAAAGAATTCTGGAACTTTGACCAGGGTAATTCACACCAACTGAAGCCTATTCCTTGAACTTGAGCAACGTATGCCCTGTTGAGGATCTGCAAATGATTCAGATCATCAACCTAATTTTTATGTCAAAGTTGCTGAATAAAAATGTTAGCTTTTTAAAAGATGGCTTTTTTCTTCCAAAATGAAAAAGATTCCCAAATTGACTAAGGTCTGTGTTTGAGTCTAAGGTCATAATTTTTATTACTATATTAGGTTTTTATGGTGTAAAACACTTTGAACTGCCTTGTTGCTGAAATCTGCTATACAAACAAACTTGACTATTGGTTTGATAATCTATTGTCAGTTGAAATCCCAAAGCCCTAGAACTAGGTTGCTTTACCCTTTCTCCTTAATCAATGAAGCTAAAACTTGAAAACTACATTCATTTTTGAATGTAGCTCCAAAATCGAATATGGAGAAATAAAAAATGAAGAAATGTATAAAAGGAGAAAAATCTTTTGACAGCTTCCTATCAAATGATCACCAACTCCCATTTTTTATGGTAGAAACTCATCTTTGGATTTTTCTACTTTATTTACAAAGCTTCTATTATTCAAAGCTTATAAAATGTAAGTTATACATATTGTCCATTTTATTCATTTCTTGTTATTCTTATTTATTTTTCTGCAGGTGAGGAATCAGTGCTTTTTTGTAGCTCCCACTCTGAGGTCCTTTCTGATGCCACCCATTGTTTAACATCCTATGTGACCTCACAGCCTTTATCTTTTTATCCTCACTTCTTCACTTTGTAGCTCTTCATTACCCTCTCTGTTTTATCACAAAATTCAAAAAGTTTGATTATCATATCTAAAGTTGATTGGCTCCTTATCATCTTCGCTTTCTTGTCATTTCTCCTTTGTCCACTTTTCTCTTCCTGACCAATAGATCTAAATTTCTCCCTATTGTCAGCTCCACCCTCCCTTTTCTTTGACACCTCTCTTTCATCGGGCTCTTCCCTTTGCTCTCAATTTCCTCCTTCTCTGCTCCCCTAACCTCACGTCTGTCTCCTTACAGCTTCTCATCATTCTCTTCGTCTCTCCTAATTTCAACTCCTGGCTGGGGCAGGAGTGGTGGAGCAGCGTAACAAATCCCTGCTGAATGGCCTCCGCCTGACTCACCACTCTAATAAGCTAAGATCAGCCACGGCGGCCCGCAACCACACCGCTTACGCTCAGTGACAGTCTGTAAAGTGACATGTATGTGTGCTTGTGTGTGCTTGTGTGTGATTGCGTGTGCGCGTGTGTGTGTCACGGGGTTATAATTCTGTTTACACAATTCCATTTATATGGGGGGCCAAACAGCAAGTCCCCATGAAGACTGTGTGATGTCCACTCACCAACTCAAGGAGATCTTTCAACATAAAGTTTGAATTTAACTATGTTAGACTATATGTCTAATATAATTTTCATATATTAGACAGAAAAGAAAAAAAAATGTGATTGAAGCATTTACAGAAAAACAATCAGGAACACTTTTGTGTTTGTGGCCTGGAGTTGAATTCCATTATGAAAGGTGTCATCATGGACAGGCTTCATTTCAGATAAAAGAGTGCTAAGTTATGAAACACCCAGATTTATAGATGGGATGATTTAGACAGGGGGGACTTCCTGTCCGCTCAGTAGACATGGCATGGCAAGTGAGAAGTAAAGGGACAATAACAGCTGTTGTTCACTATCAAGCCGTAATATGTGACACCATGACAACTATAATACTTTTGTTCCTCAGAAAGAACCATAATGTTTAACATAACGTTTTGAACTATATTTCTAAGGATTTCAGAAATATGAAAAAAAACTATGTAGAAATTAAAAAAGGACAGATTAGATTATACCTAAAAAAGACTTACTGAATTCATTAGATGTGCTATTATCTATGGTGTTCCAAACTTCACACTTCACTTTTGGCATAGTGTTTCTGGCTTGATGTTTAGAACCGTTCTTTCTCCAAACATGCTACCTCACAATCTAAGAATTAATTATCTTAAAGATGTGTTCACTACTTATTTGATCCACAGTAGCAGAAGGTTTCTACTCAATAATCATTTGACTTTGTGGAGAAGAATTAATGGCCCCAACTTACCGTTTTTCTTCATAACTTTAGTACCTCACTGACCCCCACAGGATGCCATCTCCTGATTCTTATGTGCTTAGAGTATAGACTTGCTCCCACTTTGTTGGCTTTTGTTTCTTCACCTGCTTCTTGAGACTTGACCGAATGTTCCCCGATAGTGTTAAGACTTGGGGAGCCAGAAATTTATCACTTTTACCTTAGGATACATTACTCCTTCTTGCTGAAAAAATCTACAGATTACGAAGCTATTTCTAGACTTTTGGAGAAAAATGCTGGTACTTTATTAATGGCAGTGTTGTTGGAAAGTACTGTGAATAATCTCAGCTGCTTGTCAAAATCCACACATCATTGGTATGGCTTATTTCTTTGAAGGTAACCGTTGCTTGCAAAAGAAGAAAAATCAATTCAAGTACAATTCACCCTTTGTTAGTGCAATCAACCTGATATTTATATTGATGAAGTCACTGCAGTTGGCAGCTACAGTGGAACAGCTGTTAGCATTATCACCTTGCAGAAAGAAGATACTTGTTTCAAATCCCTTGGTCTTCCTACATAGAATTTATAAGCCTTTGAAACATCAAGCAAACACACTCACACCTGAGGACAATTTAGAGAGGCCAATTAACCTGACAGTCATGTTGTCTGCCAATGTTTATGTGACTGTTAAGGGGTCAGGGTCCACTGAAGCCCTAACATTCTATGACAATACATTTTCAAAAGCCATCTCTCTCTAGCTTATTTGTCATCACCATAGTCATCAGCCATATGTATCCATAAAATGCATACAGTATATAAATCTAGATTTAACCCAGTTTACAGTACCTGGCCAAGTCCTGGGGCTTCATGCATAAAGCGGCCATATTTTACGCACAAGTCGGCATGTGTAAAAATAACTTTGCATCAAAGTTTGCATAAATATACGCACACTTTTTCGCTGGCGTGAAAATATGCGCCAGCCATGCAAACTTTTTTTGTGGTCAATATCAAACCACAAAGCATCAAAACTCACCTAAATACACTGAAATCTGACTACATTCAATGTTATTTAGACCAAGAACTTTGAAGCCCAATGTTTTTTCATGATTGTAATATTTTATTGTTTAAACGTAAATGATGAAACTGAACCGCATTTTTCCTCAGACAATAACATAACACGCACACAAAATAAAGAAAATAAAAACAAAAGGATATGAAAACCTCACTCCAATGTAAATAGCACTTTTCCTCAGTTTTTGTCTCATAAAGATTGGTCTGTGCGCTGAAGCGCATGAAATACATCTATGGGGTAATTTCATTCTGACTGAAAAAGAAAACAAGTTTGGATCAGCAGATTAACTCCAGACAGGTCAGGTTTGATTATTTTAAGGTGATCAAAGTGTGTATAATCACACATATTTAAGCAGCTGCGCGAACATCGCCAATGGAAGGATTCAGAGGGAGCGATTGATCATATTGATCTGCTGGGAAATGTTGATGATGGTTTATTAGCGTTTAGATTGCCCAGACTGATCATCCTGTATCTCTGAGCAAAACTTAAAGAGCCGTGCAGTGCAGTACCGGTACCGGTCCAGCTGCAGTCATCCTTCAGTCGAGCCATGCATTTCCTTTGCGCATCAACACATGGAACACGCTGTTATTTTAAACAAAGGAAGGGAGAAGGAAAGAACAGTTAAAGGGAAAGAGATGGGAGACTTATGGCTTAGTCAGTCACTCAGCTAAACACTATCAGCCAGTGCTGTGGATGGTCTCATCCATATCCATATTCTATTTTCCATCATCCATCTATATACAGCTCTCTTCCAGCTGCTGCACTGTGATAAAACCTCCCCATCCTCACATTTTGCCATCACTCCATCCAATTGTCTTACCCTGTTTTAAGCATCTCATCTCACCTCCGCCTACAGTATGACAAATTCTCTCACACACACATACACTCATGCGCATGCACGCACACACCAGGGATTACAGAAGGGATTTATCATGACCTTCGGTGGGATGCCTTGCAGGTCTAACCGGATTCAGCTCTCCTGCTCTGAGAACCAGTTAGTCTGAGTGCATTATACTTGAAATGTGAGAGTTTTATGTTTGTCAGGACTTTCTACTAACATGTTGCTGACATTGCAAACAGAGCTTTGCCAGTCAGTATCTGAATTAAAATGGCTTGAGCTAAATTAACCTGACACTTCTATTTCTTTCCTCTTTGTCTCATAAAGAGCATGCTATCAATTAGATTTTTTGTCCACTGTTGATTCTTTACAAAAACTGTCTTTAATGGCTTTTATTAATCTCCCCAACTTTCTCATGTCAGTGTTTTGGTTTTGGGAAAACACATTCACATTAATATTAATAATACCTTCTTTCAAACACACCCCATGACAATAACAGAAAGAGCAGTGTACACATATGATATTTGGTATTTGTGCAATTTTGGACAATGATGAAGAATGCCAAAGTGCTTTACAGAGTCAGATGTTTCTTAAAAGAAAATGTCATATTTCCATAACAATTCACATTAGAATACCAAGCAGGCAGTAGGTGTAAAATGCTAGTAGTTGAACGGATCAGTGGAAAATATCATTATGGTTCATATTAAAGGTTGTTGAAGAGGTAGAGCGACAGAAGCTATTAGCTGATTTATTCATGAGAAGTAAGTTTTAGAGAAACTACAGGTGCTGGTCATAAAATTAGAATATTGTGATAAAGTTCATTATTTTCCATAATGTCATGATAAAAATTAAATTGTCATATATTTTAGATTCATTGCACACCAACTGAAATATTTCAGGTCTTTTATTGTTTTAATTTTGATGATTTTGGCAAACAGCTCATGAAAACCCAAAATCCCTGTCTCAAAAAATTAGAATATTATGAAAAGGTTCTCTGAACGAGCAATAAAAATAATCATCTGAATCAACAAAGTAACTCTAAACACCTGAAAAAGATTCCTGAGGCCTTTAAAAACTCCCAGCCTGGTTCATTACTCAAAACCGCAATCATGGGTCAGACTGCTGACCTGACTGCTGTCCAGAAGGCCATCACTGACATCCTCAAGCAAGAGGGTGAGAAACGGAAAGAAATTTCTGAACGAATCGGCTGTTTGCAGAGTGTTATATCAAGGCACCTCAGTGGGAAGTCAGTAGGAAGGAAAAAGTGTGGCAGAAAACGCTACACAATGAGAAGAGGTGACCGGACCCTGAGGAAGATTGTGGAGAAGGGCCGATTCCAGACCAAATTAAATTTTCATCTCCATAAAACTTTTCAGCAGATGGAAGCATGAAGTGCTCCAAAATCTTCTGATAGCTGCTGCATTGATCCTGCCCTTGATAAAACCCAGTGGACCAACACCAGCAGCTGACATGGCACCCAGACCATCACTGACTGTGGGTACTTGATACTGGACTTCTGGCATTTTGGCATTTCCTTCTCCCCAGTCTTCCTCCAGAGTCTGGCACTTTGATTTCCGAATGACATGCAAAGTTTGCTTTCATCCGAAAAAAGTACTTTGGACCACTGAACAACAGTGGTCCAAAGTGCTGCTTCTCTGTAGCCCAGGTCAGGCGCTTCTGCCGCCGTTTCTGGTTCAAAAGTGGCTTGACCTTTGACCTGGGGAATGCGGCACCTGTAGCCCATTTCCTGCACACGCCTGTGCACAGTGGCTCTGGATGTTTCTACTCCAGACTCAGTCCACTGCTTCCCCCAAGGTCTGGAATCGGCCCTTCTCCACAATCTTCCTCAGGGTCCGGTCACCTCTTCTCGTTGTGCAGCGTTTTCTGCCACACTTTTTCCTTCCTACTGACTTCCCACTGAGGTGCCTTGATATAACACTCTGCAAACAGCCGATTCGTTCAGAAATTTCTTTCTGTTTCTCACCCTCTTGCTTGAGGATGTCAGTGATGGCCTTCTGGACAGCAGTCAGGTCAGCAGTCTGACCCATGATTGCGGTTTTGAGTAATGAACCAGGCTGGGAGTTTTTAAAGGCCTCAGGAATCTTTTTCAGGTGTTTAGAGTTACTTTGTTGATTCAGATGATTATTTTTATTGCTCGTTCAGAGAACCTTTTCATAATATTCTAATTTTTTGAGACAGGGATTTTGGGTTTTCATGAGCTGTTTGCCAAAATCATCAAAATTAAAACAATAAAAGACCTGAAATATTTCAGTTGGTGTGCAATGAATCTAAAATATATGACAATTTAATTTTTATCATGCCATTATGGAAAATAATGAACTTTATCACAATATTCTAATTTTATGACCAGCACCTGTATATATTTTGCTTAGGTTAGGTGTTTATAGCTGTTTGCTGATATGGGTCAGTCCAACACAAGCTATACTTGACTACTTTGGTGTGGAATATATAACACAGCATCCCCATTTATTTGGTCCAGGTACTACAATAAGAATCCTAATGTGGCCCTGAAGGGTCATCAAAATGCAGTTTAGTATAAATCAGTTAAGTATAAAACTGATTTATTCTAAAAAATAGTTTATGCGAAAAGAGAATCTGTGGTAATATGGAATTCATGCTAAAACAAGCCACCACATAATCACCTGAATAGTTTAGTAGAGAATGCAAAAGGAAAGTTTGGACAGTGCTGGTACTTATTTGATGATGCAATGCTCTGAAATCTTGTGAAAAGCACATAGCATGCTTAATTAAGAGCCATTGCCAACAAGAGCACCATTTGTTAATGTGACAGCATGCAATTCAGAAATCTGCCACGCTGAAGGTCAGGTATAAATGTTATCATGTCTACAGCCAGTAAGATTGCTGTGAGAATCCAATGCAGCCAAGCAGCACAATGCTGAAACCAAAAAGACAATGACACCACATTTGTCTATTTAAAGCACTTTAAAAAACTATGTTTTCTTAGTATTTTTGTTTAACTGAGGTCTGTATTAAGTTGACACAACAGAAATGCTCTGTAGATCTTTAAAGGGAAAATAATGTCTTTCTCTAACGCTCAAATTCATGAAACTCCCAACTTTTTCTGATGCTTTAAGAGAGCCTGGCAAAATAATAACAACATGGTCAAACAGGAAATGAACAGAAGCTTCTGTCCCTCCCCATCACCAACAGCTCCACTCAATCAAAGACATTTAGATAAACCAGTCTTTTTGTGTAAGTGAGACCCGGTTTTTCAGTACCTTCTCTCTGTCTCGATGGAAGACCAAAACTGACATCATTAAAAATAAAGCAGAAATATATATATTTTGTTTTTCATTTTCCTTATACATGCATTGTTGTTTTTAAATGTATGCCTCATTATGCAAATGAGGTTGGCTGGTATCTTAAGGCTTCAACTTCTGCCTATTGGTTGGTTAGCATTACACTATGCATAGCTCGAATCTACTCTAGCTTCAACAAAGATGGCAACCTATGACCAGCTTCTCAGTGAGGTGAAGCTTAGCAGCTTTATTAGAAAATAGTCCTATAACTCCTGACTTTATTATTTTTCGTGTGGACACTCAGACAGAACGTGGACACAGAAGTTCACCGTCAGGTTTTTCATAGTTTGGATGAAGTTGGCTTCTGATCAAAGCTTTGGGATTCCTCCAGAGGTTCCGCAGACATTGCAAGGCAAGTTAACACTAATGTTTGTTTTTCAACTAGAAGGACAGAGCCCTTCAGTTTAGTTTGTGCTAGTTCAGAAGTCTGACCTCTTTTGATGCAAGATATGCAGTTTGTGGTTGTACTTTTTCTCAGTTGTAACACAATTTTTATTTCTAAATAATGAAACCAGAAGAAAAAAACTCACTTAAAATTGTTTGTACATCAAAATTTGCACTATGTCTGATGAAAAAATGTCGATGAAATGAAGAACTTAATGATTTATTATATTAAACAGTTAATGACCCTGAAATGCATAACTCACTTTAGAGGGGCAGCATTTCTAGATACTGTAAGAGTAAAACATACAAGACATAAGGCAGAGTTTCACTATCTCTACCATTATAACACTGTTTGTGTGTCAGATGTTTGTTCTACTTCCTGACAGGGGCAGAGTGCAGGTCATGTTAATTTTTCAAGTAGTCAAATGTTTATATTCATGCTATTGAGTGTACTCACATTCCCCATTTGTAATGTGATGCAGCAAATGCTGTTTATTCTGTACCCAAAATGAATTGATGTATAGCTACAGGCCATAGCTTAGCTGGGTGTCAAAATGGTTGAATTTAGCACTTTAGCATTAGCTTCTGCTAATGCTAAAGTGCTGGTATAGCTGGTATAGCGCCTTAATCTTAGAATTTGTCCATTAGCTAACTTTTTAGTTAGAGGTGCCCATCACTGCTGAAATTCTTCTGGACTCTCTACCCGTTGGGTTTTGCAGGGGAGCTGTACAACATGCCTTGAATGAAAAATTGAAAGATGAGCTGGCATGCCGAGATGAACCTGACTCCCTAGACGAACTAATTAACTTGGCCATCAAGATAGATAACAGAATTAGAGATAGAGCCTGACCCTCAAATCCCCGGCCATCTCCTCCTCCCATTAGGAGGGGTTCTCTCATCCCTGACTCGTCCAGTCCTCCTATCCAGAACCCGCCAGAACCCATGCAGTTAGCCAAATTCAGCTAAGGCCAGAGGAACAGCAGCGCCGTATATCCTCAGGTTGTTGCCTTTACTGTGGCTCCCCTCAACATTACATCTCCTCCTATCCAGTTCACGCGTAAAATTCCTGGCTCCCCATAAAGTCTGGGGATCCTGGCGGGCAGATCTAAAGAAAATGATGACCTCTGATTAAGTCTTCCTGCTGTTCTCACTGTCCGGCATGATTCTTACCCCTTCCAAGCCTTCGTAAGGTAAGGTAATTTTATTTATATAGCACATTTCACCCTGGATTTATTCATGATAACAGGATTTCTGCTGTTTGGAGCTTGTGGATTCCTGGATTGTCGACAAATTTGTGATGGACTTGGCCGAACTAGCAAACACTCAGACTGTTAGTGTGGACCGAGACAAGGACTATAAAACTCACTAACGAGTTGGAATCGATCTTGGAGAAGTTGCTAGTTTCAGATCAGTAGAATGACCAAACTAATTTGGATGATTGGGAACTGAGATGTATCGGAAAGACTTTAGGGAAGATTGAAATTTATAATCTTCCCGACCTAAGACATTCTGTTTCTGAATTGGCTTTCCCCATGTGACCTTGGAAGGGCTGCATATTTCTAATCTCCTTGAAGATATGTAAACACAACGCTCTTCCCTCTTCACCCCCTTCTGTATCCATGGAGTTGCGAAGCTGAACGCTCCTAAGAACATCATGCCTTGATAAGAACACCTTTATCAGACTTTGCCGGGAGGATCAGTAACGTTTCTTCATGGCCCTTTGATGTCACCGCCATTACTCGTGTCTTTGTTTTGTCTGAATGTTGCCATTTGCCCTAATGTGTCCTTTCCTCTTTTTTGTTTTAGGTGGAGGATTATTTTAGATTATTAGTAATATCAGAAATTGTGGAATACGCACTATTTAGATCAATATTATACAGCCCATAAATGGAATCAGAATTAGAATTAGAATAACTACAAACTTGGAATCCAGAAATACTTAAAATGAACATCACTGCTTAGTTTATATTACTTTTAACCCAGAAAAGGATTTATAACAAACTTAGAATTGTGGAGTACTCACTTTACCCCAGAAAAGGAATTAGATCAGTCACTCTTTAGCTCAGTGTTTCTCAACCTTTTTTGTGCCAGCACCCCCCTAGCCCTTATCCAGGTCCCAGGTCCCCCAACAAAGAATTTGCAGGCTACTTTGCACTGACCATTATTTTATCATTAATATTACTGTCACTATTGTAGATGTTTTGATTTGTATGCTTGTTTCTGTATTTATCAAAAATAATTTCCCAGAGAACAAAAAAGCCATGGGAATAGAAATTATTTTCACAGGTGTTTACAAAAAATGCAATGAACATTCAAGTTAAAATTGGTAGGTCTAACAACAGCCAATCAGAGTGGAAAAAATATTCTTGTTCTGTGCCATTTTCTGGTTGTTAAATCTTGCACAAAATGATCAGATAAAAGATGAACAACATACCAGTTTAAACTTTGAACTATTTGCAAAACCACTGAGCTCTGCAACATTAAAACATGGATAGAACTGTAGCTACATTAATCATAACTCTTCTCCTCAGTGTTTTTGTGAGTTTCTGGTGGTGCAGCTCTGTGCTGCCTTCAGGAGAATGGGACATCAGAGTATCATCCATAAAATTTCACCCACATGGCATTTACTGTTCAAACCAGAGCTTTCAGTGGAAAAAACAAAAGTTCCAGGTCCTTTTAATGCCATACAAATATGAGACAGAAACACTGATTATAGCTTTATATAGACCTGATTTATAGATTAATAGTTTTACTGGACAGAAATTACAAAGAACTAATCTGGTTCTTAATCAAGTCCTAATGAGTCAAATTGAAAGTGTCATGGAGTCATCAGCCTCATGACATTAACACTGACATAGAAAATAATATTGAAGAAATAAATATATCAAATCTAATTAAAAACATAAATAAGTGATAAGTTATTTACTGTTATGGTCTGTAAGTTATATTTATTCTCAGTATTAGATATGGTCTTAACAAACCCATGGTACTTCATCAATATTATTTTACCTTTTATCTGGAAATAGTGTCTGTTTATTCTTGCCATACAGTCCTCTGTATTAATTATTGCTCGAAAGGTCTTGCCATACCTGTTTATTCCTCTAAATTTACTTTAGTTTTTTCTTAGTTTATTCTTGCATTTTGTTCTTCATTCATTCCCATTTAATTTCATCTTATTAGTATTATCCTCTCTTGGTTTATTGCTATGTCCACTTTAGTTTCTTTCCTGTTGCTAGATTTATTTGATCGTTTATTGACAATCATTAATCTTCACTCATCACCTGCTGCGCCGCCTAATCGTCATGTTTCACATCATGTGTTGATTTCTCACTATTCAGCGTCGGATTCTCTGTTTTTATGCCATAATTCACATCTAGTTCGTCGCTCTGTTTTATGTCCCGCTTCTCCTGTTTCAGAGTTTTGCGCAATGTGCGCGTCGTTTGTTTTTTTTTTTTGTTTTTTTAAGACCCTAAGGTGCAGGGTGGTCGGGAAGCGTATCGATGGGGAAAAGCCAGACTGACGTAAACCTTTTAAACAACGCAAACAATTTCTGCATTCTGATTATTGAAATTTAAAAGTGCTGTGTTGTTCTATCACCCCCGTTTTATACCGGACCTCACAGCACCGGTGTTAACGCTATAAAATGAACGCTCTCTATTTTGGTATCACTATGGAGGGATTTCTTTATTTAAATGGGTTCATTTTTCAGAGGGATACACAGTGAGGGTATCGTGATTTTAGCTACCAGTAGCAGGAGAACGGAGCTGCGCCAAGAAGCTAACAGAAGCTAACAAACACTGAAGAGAAGAAGAGCTGCTATTGATACAGTTACAGCCAAGCATGGTTTAATGTTACACAATGCAGTTTTACCAAGTTGCTCAAAGTCTAAACTGGAATTGTTGTGCATATAAGGTGTAAAGTTTACCTTCGACCAAACGCCCCGCAAAGGCATCCCAGCGCCCCCCTTTTGTAAAAGTGTTCGCCAGCGCCCCCTGCCGTCCTTTGAACGCCCCCTGGGGGGCGGTACCGCCCACGTTGAGAACCGCTACTTTAGCTTATTTTATCGGAAACTGTAAAGTTCTTGCTATTTAGAAATGGAATTAGATACTTAGCAAGCCTGAAGAGGAGCATTTAGTTTACATACGTTAGAACAACATTAGATTTGTTTTTTTTCCCTCTCTTTTCTTTCTTTTGGTTTGTTATTTTGTTTGTTTTTCCTTTTAACTCATGTAAAGCAGTTTGAATTGCCTTGTTGCTGAAAATGTGCTATATATATAAAATTACCTTACCTTACATGAATTAAAAGGAAATACAAACAAAATAACAAAGCAAAGGAAAGAAAAAGAAGAAAAAAAGGAAAAATGACTAATCTAAATCATTTTCTGGTGTAAAGTGAGTAGTTACAGTTTCTAAAAAATAGTAATATAAAAGTAATTAAGTAGTGACTGTTCCTGTTAAGTATTTCTGGATTCTAAGTTCGTAGTTATTCTAATTCTAATTCTGATTCAATTTCTGGTCTGTATAATATTGATCTAAATAGTGTGTACGCTACAATTTCCAATATTACTAATAAACTAAAATAATCCTTTTCTGGGTTAAAAGGGGAGTACTCCATAGTTTCTAACAAAATAAAACAGTAGGGGGTGAGGTGGGAAGGAGCGTTACGTTTACATATTTTCAAGGAGATTGGAAATATGCAGCCCAAGGCACCATGGGAAAGCCAATTCAGATACAGAATGACTTAGGTCGGGAAGATTTTAAATTTCAATCTTCCCTAAAGTCTCTCCAATACATCTCAGTTCCCAATTATCCAGATTAGTTTGGCCGTTCCACTGAGCCGAAACTAGCAACTTCTCCAAGATCGATTCCATCCCGTTAGTGAGTTTTAGAGTCCTCAGCTTGGCTGCGAGTCTCAGCAAGACTCACATCCAACTTGCGTTTCTGTCCACACCAACAGTCTGAGTGTTTGCTAGTTTGGCCAAGTCCATCACAAATTTGTCGATAAACCAGGTATCTGCAAGCTCCAAACAGCAGAAATCCTGTTATCATGAATAAATCCAGGGTGAATCCCGCCTGGTGTGTCCCCACAGGACAAGAGGGCTCTCCTGTGCCCAGTCTTCTCGTCAAAAATTTGATCAATTGCATTGAGAGATCGGTTGACCACATCCATAATTTGTAGATTCGAAGGATGTGCAAAGAAAGGCTCCAAAAATATATAAAAAAAACAAGACAAAAACAGAGGGAGCATGCTCTGTTTTCTGTGTCCGCCTTCGCCGAGAGCAAGAGAGAAAAAACTCGTACATCTGATCTAGCTGCACAATATCATATTCCGGACCATGCATTACCTTCCCCCCTGCAGGTGGTTGCCTTGGACGTTAGCTCTATGGCCAAGACAACCCACCAAACTGATCCCGTTTCCCTCCACGTCTCTGGCATTCACCAAGAGCTCATTCCATGCTTTGTGTTTCCCACTAAGGGTGCCTCTCTGGTTCTTGGGTTCCCCTGGCTCTGCAAACACAACCCCCACATTAACTGGGCGATGCTCACATTGACTCCTGGAGCCCTTATTGCCTCAACCAATGCTTGCAATCCCTAAGCCATCTCTACCTTCAGAGCCACCCCAGCCCATTGGTGAACCTGATCTAACTAATGTTCCTAAATAATACCAAGACCTCCAGTGGGCATTTAGTAAAGATCTCGCCCAATCTCTTCCTCCTCATCACTCCTATGAGTGCTGTATAGATCTCCTTCCTGGAGCCCCACTTCCTTTCAGCCATTTGTTTAATATCTCTAAGCAAGAGAGGCAAACAATGGAACAATACATAAATGACTCCCTTACAGCAGGTGTCATTCACTACTCTTCTTCCCCCCTTGGTCCAGGATTCTTCTTTGTGTCTAAGATAGTTAATACCCTCCATCCGTGTATCAATTATAGAGCTCAACCAAATCACTGTAAAGAATACATATTCTCTCCCTCTCTCGTCCTCAGTTTTTGAACCAGTTCACCAGGCGTCCATCTTCTCCAAGCTTGACCTGCACAACACCTATCATCTTATCCACATTTGAGAGGGTGACGAATGGAAAACTCATTTCGAAACCCATAGTGGTCACTTTGAGTACTTGGTTATGCCCTTTGGTCTCTGCGATGCCCCTGTCACTTTTCAGAACCTGGTCAATGATGTTCTTTGGCACTTTCTCAGTGTTTTTGTTTTTGTCTACTTTTATGATATTCTCATCTTCTCCAAAAGCCTGGATGAACACGGCAAGCATGTCAGGTTGATCCTCCAAAGGTTGTTGGAGAACTGGCTTTTCGTCAAGGCTGAGAAGTGTCATTTCCATGTTTCTTCCATCTCCTTCCTCGGCTATGTGTTTGAGGGTGGACAGGTGAAGACGGACCCAGCTAAGATCAAGGCTATAGAGGAGCCACTCACTACTCAAACTTCCACTAAACAACCCTTCAGATGGACCCCGGAGGCAAATCTCACTTTTGATGAGCTAAAGAGAAGGCTTGTGGATGCTCCAATTCTTCTTCACCTTGACCCTTCTGCTCAATTCACAGTTGAACTTGACGCATCAGATGCATCAACTTCCCACCAGAAGTGGGATAGGATGCATCCTATCCCAGCGTTCTCCCAGAGGTGGCATGCTCCATCCGTGCACCTTTTTCTCCAAGAAGTTTACCACCACAGAGAGCAGGTACAACATTGGTAATCGGGAGCTTCTGGCCATAAAGCTTGCCCTTGAGGAGTGGAGACACTGGCTTGAGGGTACAGAACTCCTGGTCGTCATCTGGACTGACCATAAGAATCTGGCTTATCTTCAGTCTGCTAAATGCCTGAACCCATGCCAGTATCGTTGGTCTCTCTTCTTCTCCAGCTTCAACCTCAACATCACCTACTGCCCTGGTTCCAAGAAAACCAAGTAAGATGCTGGTCTCCCCACATCCAAACAAAAGAGTGTCATCCTCACCATCATAGATTGTTTTTCTAAGGCTTGTCATGTGGTCACCCTCACCAAACTCCCCTTGGCTGCCGAAACTGCCAAACTTCTTTTCCGCCATGTCTTTCACCTTCATAGCATCCCCACTGAGATTGTCTCTGATAGGGGGCCTCACTTCACTTCTCAGGTCTGGCAGGACTTCTGTTCTTTGCTCAGTGCTCGACCTTGCTTGTCTCCAGGGTTCCATCTATAAACAAATGGACAGTGTGAACGTCTTAACCAAGAACTAGAAAACAGCCTGAGCTGTTTATGTACCTCCAACCCCACCTCTTGGAGTGTCCACTTACCATGGGTGGAGTACACCCATAACTCACACATCTCATCTGCATCTGGGTTATCTCCATTCGAGGCCTCACAAGGATTTCAGCCATCCCTTCTGCCTCCATCCTTCCCAGATACTGTCATTCCATCAGTCAGGCATCACATACAGAACTGTCAGCGCATTTGGAATCAGACCAAATGCCCTTCAGACTGCTCTTCAAAGAACTTCTGCCCAAAATAAGTGTCTCGTAGATAGGAAGAGCGTTCCTGCTTCTACTTTCTCACCCGGCCAAAGAGTTTGGCTATCATCAAAAAACTTTCCATTAAAAGCATGTTCCCTCAAGTTATCCCCCAGGTTCCTGGGTCCATTCAACATTGAAACCATCATTAGCCCTTCTCATTTCCGTGTCCATCCAGTGTTTCATGTTTCTCAGATCAAGCCCTATATTTCTAGACCTTTGTGCCCTCCTTCCAAGCCCCTCCACCCACCTGGGTTATTGCTGGTCACCTGGCCTATTCCGTCTGTCGAATTGTGGATGTGCGTCCTCCCAGGTACCTGGGAGGGATACCAGGTACTGAGAGGGATACCAGTACCAGTACCTGGAAGGGATACCTGGTAGTGGTATCCCTCCCAGTACCTGGTTGACTAGGAGGGATGCGGTCCAGAGGAGCGGTCCTGGGTTCCAAGGTCCTTTGTACTGGACATGGGTCCAGTACCTCCTTTGAATGCTCCACTCCATTCGAGGCAGCCAGGTTGGCAGCCAGGAGGCATCCGTTGAGGGGCTGGGGGTACTGTTGGGTTCTGCAGGGGAGTGGATTTGTGTTTTCTTTACATCTACAGGGTGGCAGACTGATGGGATCCAGCTGGTGCTCATTACACCAATCAGCAAGGGCCTTAAATAGGAGCGGCTTCCCTGAGGCAGACGCCAGATGGTTCCGCTTCAACAGTGGTACACTCTAGCTGTCAGTGCTGCACTTAAAGTGTTTAAACTTGTTTCTGACTCCTCTCTCATCTATTCCTTCCTCATAGAACCAGCTCTGACCACTCTCTGGTGCTCATACTTGCCTGTACGACTCAATCCTTGCTGCTTCTCTAGGCCTCGCCCCTGGATACCTCCTCGAGCATCACCCAGCTGCTGCCGGTCCACCCTCAGTCTCCTGCAGGGACTCCTCCAGCTGGAAGCACCCACAACCACACCAACTGCTGGGAAACCCATGTACCCGGCTCTGCTCATCTCAATCCTCAGACTGTAAGCCATCATCAGGTTACACCATCATTCTCTCCTTTTACTCCCATGTTTAACCGCTCACCTTCTCTCAGTTTCTCCTCTGGCCCGGTTCCTCCCTGTTGCCACAGATTAACGCCTCTCCAGCCTCTCTCCATTGCTCTTAACAAATTCAATAAATCTGTTAAACTGCGTTGTGTGTCAGTAGTTGTTGCTTGCCTTCGAGTCCTGTTAAACCCTCACCATGACACTACCTTAAAAACATACTGCTCTGCTTTGCAAGGAATCCTTTTTTTTCAAATCACATACATTTACTGCAAGAGAAAGCAAGTTTATTTCTCTATGAACAAAATGTGTTTTCATCATCTGAACATCTTGTGTGTGTGAGTTCATGTATAAAGCATTCTTAATGTAATATACTGCTCAAAAAATAAAGGGAACATTTCACTTTAATTTTGTGTGTGGCTCCAAATCCAGGCCTCCATTGGTTAATAAATTTGATTTCCATTGATGATTTTTGTGTGATTTTGTTGTCAGCTCATTCAACTTTGTACAGAACAAAGTATTCAATGATAATATTTCATTCATTCAGATCTAGGATGTGTTATTTGAGTGTTCCCTTTATTTTTTTGGGCAGTGTATATGAATGTATCTGTGGATTTTGGGTTTGCAGGAGGTTCTCACCAAACTTCCCTGAAGAAGATCCAAGCATAAACAAAATGCATATATCTATAGAGTTCTCTGTCATTTTCTTTTACACTTTCTGGCAGTAAATATTCTTCTTTGCGGGCTGTTTGCTGACTGTTGGTCCTGAGGCAGCAGTGTCGTGAAAGAGGCTGACTGACTGTTGTTCAGGCTATTGACTGGGGAACGCAGCCAGTGTTCTGGCCTGTCAGTCTGGATCAGTGTGCTGTGGGCCCTTGGCTCCTACAAGCAGAGTTTAACTCCAGCACAGAGCCTAGGGCACATCACACACAAAGCTTACGCACACAAACACATAAATGCACACAAGCTAGCCTAGGGAATGGTAAGGTATACGAGTACAGACTGAATGTGTGCTGAGAGGAGGTGCATGTTCTGTTCCTCATACTTCTGTCGCTGTCTCATAAGCCTACCCATCTTTTTCTTCTTCATCCTTGTAACAGGAAAATACTATTTCTATCCAGTCTACCTACCTATAGTATGGTCATGACTAATAAACAGCTGCTTTGGTTTAAAGTGTTTATACTTTGTACATGCAATAACCAAATGTGATGGAGAGGTGAGTATAATAATTACCAAACTGCATGTATTTTGTTCTGTGCCATCGTCTGTACTGAGTGGATTAAATGCCTGGATGTTTTGTAGCAGTGCCACAGTCTGGAGGCGTCCATATTAAGCAGGCATGTTTAGAGAGCACTGTCGTTACATTGTGTGTGTATGTGTGTGTGTGTGGGGGGGTGGTGGATGAGCCAAGCTTACTTCTGTTCACTTCATCTGGCAGATATTTTGTGCCTGGTTGCCAGGAAGGTCACCAGTGAAGCCATAGGGCGTCCCTCAGGACAGAGACCAGGGCTAGTAGGGAGGAACCACCTGAGAACTACTCAGAGAGACTCACTCAACGTCCAGTCTGTCTGTCTATCATCGCTCTACAGCTGATAACTGCCATGCTCCTCATTGCGATCACCTCTGTGCGACCTGTCTGACTGCCCTCTTACGTTTCCATCTTCAGCTCCGTCCTCAGATCAGATCAGCCGCCACATGGACAATTGTCCCAGGATTCCACTGGCCTCCACCTGGTTAACTTCCACCATCCATCCAGTGAGCTGCACGGATTCATTGTGTTTTTACACACACTGCTTTTCTGCTATGCTTATTTTTTATTAAGTAAATAATAAGATAGATGAGATGGATGGTTTTGTTTGGCTAAAGACAGATTTATATAATACTAGAATCTAGTAATTATGTTTATTGTCATCCACACATTGACATTCCTAGGAGTGTTTTTCTCCCTCATCTCAATAATTAATAACAAACATTATCTTGCGTATAGACACAGTTTTCTGATGTTACTGTTTTTTATTTTACAGAACACAGTGTCATGCTAACCTGCAGTACACAAAGCCACCCTCTACAGCCCTATAAGCCTCCCAGAACAGTCTGGGCCTTTTGGCTTCATTCTCTCAGGTGAGTTTTCAGCTTATAGATGTGTGAAAAGATTTTAACCCTTTTAAAAAGCAAAACCCTCAGGGGAAAAAGATGAACACAAAGGAGAGCAAAAAGCTTGATGACCTTTCATTCTAAGCATCAAAGCATTTGAAACAAGTTTTAATTTCCACTGTCTAAACCTGGGAGAAGTTTAAAATGTATGTTTTTTCTTAATTGTTAAGAAAAAACATACTTGTATTTAAAATGTACAAACATACAACTGGTTATTTTACTGCATGCTGAACATACTGACATACTGTTTTCCATGTTCGGCATTTTGACGGTTTCTAGAATGCTTATTAAGCCATTATTTGGTTGAGACATTTACCTCTTGCAATAACTATCTATGCTTGTAAACTGTTTTAAATTATCCCAGATTTATCTAACCAAAATGTGTGTCTAAATACCACTTATATTAACTGTTCATATTCATAAAAACTTATAAATATTCTATTTATAAGTCTATATTTATCCACAAGCAGTGATGTCAGAGATGTCAGTAAGGTAATGCATAACGCGTTACTGTCATTAACAAGTAATCTAACACCTTACTATTTCAAATTTATTAATCAGATTAAAGTTACTTACCCAAATCACTGTGCATTACTGTGCATTACTATTTTCTTTTGTAATGTAATTTTATTTCCTCTACGTGTCGAACCGCTTCTATGCGACAGCACCAGCTGATCGCCGTGACAGAAATATAAACAATGGAGGGAGGAGAGAGATGCGCATTATGTTGTTGGAAAAACAGTAACTATTTTAAGTTTCTGTCGCCAAGTCTGATTATTGTAAGCAGTTTTGGGCTTGTTTTTTCTAAAGTTGCTTGCAAATTTAATGAATCGCAGGTTGTGCTTTTTTGAGCTTGATTTTGAACATAAAGTTGCTTATTTGGGTTTTGAAATAAGAAGAGACACATAATAGACCCCAGAATTTTTTCTTTTAAAAGGTTTTATTGGCTCTAGTGGCCTTTATTTGAAAGTAGTTTGATAGGAAAGAAGACAATCAGAGAGGGGAAGACATGCGGCAAATGTCGCCAGGCCGGGAATCAAACCTGCAACCACTGCCATGAGGACTAGGGCCTCAATACATAGGTTGTGCTTTGCCCCTGTGCCACAACAGCAGCCCAAAGACTGTGAATTAGCAGTGCTGTTAACAGCTCATTTCTCTGAAGAACAGTAATAAGGAAAAAGCAGAGAAGATCTGAGATCTGTCATAGATCTGATTTGTGCTGACAGTATGAAACACCAGAACTACACAATATTACCTTGGTGTGATGTGAATTTTATTTTTTGTTTGAATTTAAAAAATAATAAAGTTCATAATCTGAGTATTTATCATTATGACTGTACCTGGAAATTTTATTTATAAGACAAAATAAAATATCTGGATTTATTTAATCCATCAGAGCCAGAACCAGAACCTCGAGGTTCTCCGTTGCTGAGTGTCGCTGCAAATCAGCAGAGAAATAACCGCAGCTGCTGCGCTCCAGATCTTGCGCAACAGCAGAATTTCCCCACTGGACTAGAACTGAACCAAATCACACATTAACCTATTATTGAGAGCAACTTGCCACTGGAAAGTGTCATAAGTGCCCTTGTGGAGCTCGGGTAACTATTGTGCAGTTCGTGGCTATACTGTAATAATCAGACCACATTTAGTTTGTGGCTGTAGCAAGTTCAAGATAACTCACATCTGCATCTGAAGCCACTGAGTCAGTGAAGTAGCTACATATGCTAGTGCGGGTAGATACGCTCGTGCGACTTGAAGAAATGCAGCCATTTCTTCAAGTTGTCATCTCTCCCCGCAATAGCTGTAGGTTGCCGTAAACCGATATTGTCACAATTAAGCTTAGATTGCTGGTGTTCCCACATATTTTATAGCCTAAAAGCTCTGACGAAAGCCGGTTAGTGTTAGGGTAACAAATGGCAGTTCCGGCTTGCGGCGGAAGTCGCGCCCATAATTCACGGAAAACATTATGGGGCATAAGGAATGAAGTGGATAGGCTATTTATTAACAAGTGTATGGTGCTGTACTGGTATTAGCTAGCCATCTTTTAGCTAACATTACCTGCATTTAACAGCATTACTCAACTCAGTCGGTTAGTTTGGGGGAAAAACTGTGCAAAGTTCTTTGTGTTTTGCTGCCATGATTCTAACACACCTGAGTAGCTCTGAACAGCAGCAGCAGGTCTCCTTCGCTGCCGCACAGGTGTAACCCAGCGCAAGCATCTTAGAGCTCATGTTGCAAGGCATATTCATGAATACGTAGACGCCTCATGGAGTGCTAAGTCGTACGTTACGTCACCGCCATCTTGTATGTGGCTGCAAGAGCAATCGCAGCTCCTTAAGTCCTGTGCTGTGTGGACTTGTTTCAACCATTTTACAAAACAAACTGGATTCATTGGCATTACTTTTCACAGGTAAGGATGAAAGAAAATAATAATGTAATTTTTACGGGCAGAATTACTTGACTTTGCAGCCAGAAACTCGCTTCTAAACAACTGAGAAATATTTCTTATGTAGCTAAATTGGCCCGAAGTAACCCTTAATTGTTAGCGTAGCAGCTAACATTTTCATACCATTTCTAATGAGAGAGAGCTGATGAGTTCAGCTTCTAAAAGCTCCCAGATCTTAGATTCTGTTTCTGTTTAGTTTTGTTTTAGATCGGTGCTTCATGAGCTTCCCTACAGACAAGCAGAATCAGTTTTCATTTTCTCTGCTCTCTGCCTCTCTGCTGTGAGAGGGTAAGTGGCGTGCATTACAGACCAGGGGATTTTGTGAGGAAAGTTCAGTCAGGATCAGAGCTGGAGCTGCTGTTCTTCAGTCTGTATTTAGCTATGCTATAAAGATGCTACGAGTCAGACCCCCAACATACTGAAAATGTCTTTTTCTGAATGTGAAGGAAAATATATATATATTTTCTATTACACTTTTGGATAATTCTTCTTTTATCCTTGGCTTTAGCCTGTGTACCAGGACGTCTCAGAAGTCATTGGAGTTCTCCCAGTGTGACCAGCAGACTGAAGCCCTGCCTGTGACCAGTGTTCCCAGAATAATAAATAAATGTTTTATTCTTGCACTTTTTGTGTATTTTTAAATATCTCAATCTGAAGTATTAGTGTATTAATACAGCTTATGTAATTGTGATACACCATAAAGTGGGAGAATTTAATTATCATTTGGTGATAGTCCAGAAAATCTGTTTAAGAATATACGCCACCACACAGAAATTAATAGTATTGCAATTAATTACATATATGGGTTTTAAAAAAAAAAAAAAAACTTAAATTGACCAAAATACCCTGTTAAATAAATAAAAGGAAAAAAAAAAGGTAACAAAGGTTCGGGCAACGTCTCACCAGGAGACCGGAATTGAGGAGCCCCGCCCCTCGCTCTTCAGACAGAGTTTGGGGAAGAAGACGGCGGTTGTCCTTTCCTTCTCTCACTGACTGTTCGTCATTACAGGTTAGTAGTGTGAACTGGTGAGGGCTGCCCCCCCTTTAAAAATGTGGAGTAACAATGTATATTAGGATATGATTTGTAATTTGATTGATAGATGTGCTGAAACATTGCAAATAAATAAAGAAAAAAAGGATTTGTTAGGATCGCAGTTAGCTACATTTTAGCTACAACGGTCGCATAACGGCCGTTCTGAAGATTGCTACATGTATCTTTTTAGCTCCGTTCCACTCCCCGATTAAACATTGGTACCCTGAGATACATTGTGTTGTTTTATCTGTTAAAAAGGAATTATTATTATTATGATTATTGTTATTATTATTATTATTATTACTAAAGACGTTACTTTTTCTCCCTTGCTATGTAATCAATTAAACTGTAGTTTATTCAGTCGGACAGTAGTTATTGAAAACACATTAGAGCGAGCTTAAGGTTTTGTCCATTATTACATCTCCCTCTTGCAGTATTCAACATAATTAATCCTCTTATTTGAGAAATGTTTTTTTAATGTATATCGCTGCACTCTGGATTGATTGGTGAGAGTTGATACCTTTTTACACAGGTGAAAGCTGTGTGTGTTTTTTTTTTGTAGCAGAAGAAAGGACACAGGAATGTGATTGTTCTAGGAAATGTTAATAATTTCATGATTTCAATAATTTGTAATAAAGACAGAGTTTGGGGAAGAAGACGGCGGTTGTCCTTTCCTTCTCTCACTGACTGTTCGTCATTACAGGCTCTCCAAGATCAAGGGAAAGCAGAAAGTCTTCAGAAGAAGAAAAAAAAAACGGAAAAACAAAACAAAACATCATTTGTTATATTTGTCACTATAAGTAGAGACGTGTAACAAACTGTGGGGGCTCGTCCGGGATCCTCCTCATCTAAAATATTGGGAGAAGATCCAGAGATACCAGAACCACGTGACCAAGGTGGCACAGCTGAAGGCCAGGAGTCAACCCGTGGGTGTCCAGAGTGGAAGATCAGAGTGGGAAGGAACCACGATCCTCCACCGGAACTGCACTGCTGATCCTGAGTTCAACGTAAGCTGATCGCCGAGGAGCCACATCGTCGATTCAGAAGACAGCGCACTCGAGCTGCAGCTGAGCCACGTTGCTGATCCAGAGGACAACGTACTCTAGTTGAAGCTGAGCCAAGTTGCTGATCCAGAGGACAACGTACTCTAGTTGAAGCTGAGCCAAGTTGCTGATCCAGAGGACAACGTACGCTATCTTCAGAGGAGTCAACTCATTGATTTGGAGGACAACGTGTAATTTATCAGAGGACTGAACTGGAGGACCGATCTGTAGTAGAACCAGACACCATGGCAGAGGTTCGCAAAGAGTTAATATGGAACATTAAGAAACAACTTTTCAAACTCCCAAGCGACAGTGTTTATCAGGTGGCAAAAGACATTGCTACTAATAGCCAGTATGGAGGTGAACTGGACCCAAACGATGAAGAAAGCTGCATGGACTTTGCCATCTCCTTTTTGCAGTCTGATGCCTTACTCGAGAGGGAAGACAAAGGTATGGGTTGCTGGATTTGAATGATTTGATATATAAGCTAACGAATGCTGATGCTACTGATAATTCTGGAGAAAGTGTGTTAGATGATGTTTGTGCACGTATTAAACCTAGTCACACTCAGTCTATAACAATCAAACACTCCACATCACAACCCCATGCTCACTTTAACAGTACAGTCATGCAGTCCCAGCCTGACTCTATTACCCAACCCAACACAAAAATGGGGTCGGTAGAAGGTCTGTGACAGCTGTATGAAGAACTGGGCGAGAAACTCAGGCAGTATGAATCTAGTGTGACCACACCAATTCCAGTTTCTCTCCACCAAGTTGAGTCAGAGTTATATAACAGGCCACAAATGACCCCGGATCAACCTGTGTGTCTGAAGGACCTCTCCTACCTGCAGCGCAAAGATTTCAAAGTACACGGTGGTCAGGTTGGAGATCAGAACTCTGATTTAAGCTACAACAACATCAGTAAACAAATCGATGAGGGAGTAAAAGAGGGTTTCACAGAGACTGAAGTGGTCAGGGGGGTGCTGAGGATTATAAAACCAGGAGCCTTTAAAGACATGCTCGTAAACAAAGACTCAATCACTGTATCTGAGCTCAAAGGCTTCCTCAGGTCCCACCTCGGTGAGAAAGCATCGACTGAGATGTTCCAGGAATTGATGTGTGCCAGGCAATCAGACCAAGAACCACCTCAACAGTTCCTGTACCGCATGATTGGGCTAAAACAGAAACTTCTTTTTCAAACTCGGCACACCAGTACAGACATCACATATGACCCCAAGACCATCCAAAAAGTCTTTCTCCACACCATATACCAGGGTTTAGGAACGAAACATGCATACCTCCGACAGAGACTGAGGCCCCTGATTGCAAACAGCCAAGTTACAGATGAGGAAATCCTCAGCCAAGTCATGAAAATCATGAGTGATGAGAATGAGCACCAACGCAGGCTGGGCCAACTCCCTAGACAAAAGACAACACAAGCACACAGTACCAAAGCTGAAACAGGAGGTGATTACAACAAGTCACAAGATGCAGCAGCAGACAGTAAGAATCTCCAGACAATAGGACAGCTCAGTGCTCAAGTTGAAGCCTTGACTCAGATGGTGGCTTCATTGATGGACCTGCATACAGCTAACCCACAAGTGTCTCTGCCTCTAACTAGGTCAGCCCACATGCAGCCACACCCTCCCTACCAACCATCCTCAAGCAGCCGGCCACAACCTCTGTTGTGGCAACCCGCAGCTCAGATGAGGGGCAGGATGGCTCGTTGCCCTGTATGTACTGAGCAGAACTCACAGGTGTGTAATCACTGCTTTACATGTGGAGAAGCAGGGCACAGGGCGATTGGTGCTTGAAGCGAGTCCAGCCACAGGGAAACGGGACTCTGTCTCTGATGAGGGACACCCAGAGACCGGTGAGCAATTCCAGTCCCGAACAGTAGGTCAAGCTTCAAGTCAAATAGCCAGACGCCTCCAACGAAGACAACGTCAGGAGCCTCATACACCTCTCAGCCAGAGAACAGTCACCTGTAAAGCACCCCTCGTTGGAAAGAAAAGCCTGCTGAAATGCCTGCTTGGTGGCTACCCAATTACAGCCCTATTTGATTCAGGGTCACAAGTGAGTATAATTGACCAAGAATGGGCTGCCACTCACATCTCAAATTGTACAGTGAGACCCCTTTCTGAGCTATTAGAGGAGGAACTCAGTGTCTATGCAGTTACAGGTCATTCAGTGCCGTACAGTGGATGGGTGGAGCTCACTGTCAACTTAGCAGGAAACGATGACCCCAACCTGACCATACAGGCTCCATTTCTTGTCAGTCAGCTGCCCCTGCCCCAGCCCCTTCTTGGAGCCAATGTACTGGAAGAGATCATTAAAAGGAAGGAGTCCTCGGGTGAGGCGGTTACCACAGTGGTCAGTCTCCTCCGTGATGCATTTGGGATAGAGGAGGAACAGGTGGAGGCCATTGTGAGTTTCATCCAGGTGCCTCCCAGAGCCTATGATGATCCAGTCACAATAAGGGTGGGTAGAGACCACACTATTATCCCCCCTGGGAGAACAGTTCATGTGTGGTGCAGGGTACCCCCAAATTTTAACATCATTGACCCTTTTGTCCTATATGAGCCTGCAGAGGGGAGCACTGCTTTAGGACACTTGGGTGTGGGGGAGGGCCTCTTAAAAGTCAATGAGGCCAGGCGACCATATGTTAAAGTGCCCATCTCCAATCACTCAAAACATGAGGTCACCCTACCCAAAAGAACCCCCCTGGGAACCATCCAACATGTCACAAAGGTCCTGGAGACCAGCACTCCAGGGTCCCACCAAAAAGAAATGGCTGCAGTTAGGGTCAATGGAGTTGCATCCTCCAGCAGCTCTCCAACTGACTCCTGGCTCCCTCCTGTCGAGGTCAGTCACCTAAGCCTCGAACAACAAGAGGTGGTGAAGAAAGTGCTCTGTGAGGAGTGTGGAGCCTTCTCCCGTGACGGTGATGACATTGGATGCATCCCTTCTCTGCAGATGGAAATTAGGACTAAGGATGATATCCCAGTCCAAAGAGCCTATGCATCCATTCCAAAGCCACTCTACAAAGAAGTGAAGGAGTACATCCAGGAACTTCTGGTTAAAGGTTGGATTGTGAAATCTCAGTCACCATATGCAGCCCCTGTCATATGTGTCAGGAAGAAAGATGGGTCCTTACGACTCTGCGTCGACTACCGGCTCCTCAACAACAAAACCGTACCTGACCGCCACCCCCTCCCTAGAATCCAAGACCTCACCGACTCCCTGGGAGGATATGCTTGGTTCTCGATTCTGGACCAAGGGAAAGCCTACCATCAAGGCTTTATTGCTGAAGGGTCAAGGTACCTGACTGCGTTCATAACCCCATGGGGCCTGTACGAGTGGGTCCGAATACCGTTTGGGTTGTCAAACGCACCAGCAGCTTTTCAAAGGAGCATGGAGGGGATGCTTGACGAGCTGAGAGATGAGTGCTGCATCCCTTACCTCGATGATGTTTTGTGCTTCTCCAGATCGTTTGAAGAGCATGTGCAGGTGTTACGCAGAGTCCTCCAAGCCTTACAGCGTCATGGTGTAAAGTTGAAACCAGAGAAATGCGAGCTCTTTCGCAAGGAGGTCAGGTACGTTGGGCGATTGGTGTCAGCAGATGGAGTAAGGATGGACCCCAAAGATTTTGAAGCAGTACAAACACTGAAACACAAGACACCACAAACAGTTGGGGACATCAGGCAAATGCTCGGGTTCCTGAGCTATTACAGAACATATGTGCAGGATTTTTCACGTATAGCCAAGCCCCTGTATGACCTGCTTCAGTCAAAGGCCGACACTTCTCAGCTTAAATCGCCACAGGGAAAAACAAAAGGCCACCAGCAGTCCTCTCGAACCCCAATAGAGTGGACCAAAGAACATCAACAGGTCCTTGAGCAGCTCATTGACCGACTGACCAAACCCCCAGTGCTGGCATACCCCGATTTCGACCGCCCTTTCACACTTCATACTGATGCCTCGCAAAAGGGTCTGGGTGCGGTTCTCTACCAAGTTCAGGATGGAAAAATGAGGGTGATTGGATATGGTTCACGCACACTGACGCCAGCGGAACAGAATTATCACCTACACAGTGGCAAACTTGAATTCCTGGCATTGAAGTGGGCGATATGTGACAAGTTCCGTGATTATCTGTTCTATGCCCCACATTTTACAGTCTTCACGGACAACAACCCACTCACATACATCCTGAGCACTGCCAAGCTTAATGCAGTGGGTCACCGGTGGGTGGGGCAGTTGGCTGACTTCCACTTCGACATCAAATACCGACCAGGTAAAACTGCCATTGATGCTGACACCTTGTCACGATGGCCCCTGGATATAGACACTTTTATGGCTGAATGCTCTGAAGAACTATCAGAGGACACAGTCTGTGCTGCATGGGAAGGAAGCCGGAGAGCTCAACAGAGATGTGGCCTGGGTGGCAGCCCTCAACTTGTCACACCCTAGCCAAACCCAGTTCGAGGGTCTGCAGACAGTCAGTCATGATGAGCTGGTGAGGGAACAAAGGAAAGACCCCGCCATTGGGAAAGTTGTGGAGTTGAAACAACAAGACAAACCACTAACAGAGGAAGAAAGAAATAAAGTTGATGGACACACGAGGAGGCTGCTGCGAGAGTGGGGCAAATTATACCTGGAGAATGACCTGCTCTACAGAAAAACTGTGAGTCGACAACAATTGGTTCTGCCCGCCACATATAAACAAACAGTTCTGACTCACCTCCACAACAACCTGAGTCATGTTGGCGTTGAAAAAGTGCTGAGCTTGGCAAGGGAGCGATTCTACTGGCCTTTCATGAAGAGTGATATAGAGGACTACATCACCAGGAAATGCTCATGCATCAAACAGAAGAAACCAGTCACAAATGAAAGAGCTCCAATGGGAAGTATTACATCGACTTCTCCCCTCGAGCTGCTATGCATCGATTTCCTTCACTTGGAAGCCAGCAGGGGTGGGTACGAGTACATCCTGGTTGTGATTGACCACTTTACCAGGTTTGCCCAAGCCTATCCCACCAAGAACAAGGCTGGTAAGACAGCAGCCGACCGGCTTTTCAATTATTTCATCCCGAGATTTGGGTACCCTGCCAAACTCCATCATGACCAGGGTCGGGAGTTCGAGAATGAGCTCTTTAAGAATCTCAGACGATTAGCTGGTGTGGCCCATTCAAGAACCTCCCCATATCACCCCCAGGGCAATCCGGCCGAACGACTAAATCGTACCTTACTGCAGATGCTCTGGACTCTGGGGGAGAAAGAGAAAGAGAACTGGAAGGATCACCTACCTCATGTGCTCCATGCCTACAACTGTACAAAGCATGAGGCCACAGGGTTCTCCCCGTACTATCTGTTGTATGGTCGACATCCTCGCCTCCCTGTTGACATCCTCTTTGGTCTCATAACAGACCAGGAGGCCGAACTTAAAGAGCCAAATGGATATGCCGAGAGGTGGGCTCGAAAAATGACTGAGGCATATCAGATAGCCAATGCAAACAGCCAACAATCCAGCATAAAGGGAAAAACATACTATGACAAGAAGAGCAGAGGTGTCGTCCTTCAGCCTGGAGACAGAGTACTGGTACGCAATCTCGGTGAACGTGGGGGCCCTGGAAAGCTGAGAAACTACTGGGAGCAACAGATCTTCATCGTCAGAGAGCAGGTGGGTGACAATCCTGTCTATAAAGTCAGCCCTGAGCGAGGAGGTCAGCCAGTTCGCACTCTACACCGAAACCTACTGTTACAGGTAAACGACTTACCTATAGAACCAGTCCAGAACCTGACCACAAGTACAGCAGAGTCACAAAGGAAAGCCAAAAAGAGTTCAAACGACCTTCAGGCCAGACATGCTGTACTGTACTCAAACACAGATGACTCTGATGAAGAGGAGGATGAGGGAACACCTCATTACTGGCTTCGAATACCTGTGGAGAGACCCAGACCAAACTGTCACCCACCTGATCAAAATATTACCGATGCTTTCCAAGAGATAGCTGAAGAGAATGAAACCAGTTTGATGGAAGCAATCCCAACCGAACCTGGACAGGAAGGAGAATGTGTCAGAAGTGGAAGGCAGGGGTCAAGCAGTGGAGATGGACAATATGTTGAGGAGCTCCAGTCCACATTCATGGAGGACATACATTCTGCCCCTCAAGAGGATAATACCCCAACACCTGACATGGAACACCCAGTCCCCCTGAGACGGTCTACAAGAGAAAGACGACCAAGACATATGTTCACTTACACGACTCTGGGTCAACCAGTGTACCAGCCGCACCCCATTGTGAATGCAGTTGGAACCCAACCAATGCAGTGTATGCACCAGTGTTTCCCCTCCCCGTACTTCCATCCTATCCAACCCCCACCCATTAGCCCTTACCCTTACCTACCTGTTATGTGTCCAACACACTGTAGATAGAACACCTGGGAAAGATAGTTACATACCTGAACCACACATACACCATACATTACATATCCATCTACTGCAAAACATACATCATACACTGTATACTCACCTTGAGCGACCTGCAACACACAACATTACATATTTTTGTTTTGCAATGTTTTGAAAAAAATGTATGTTCAGTCAAGTTATTTTGGAGACTAAGTGTCAGGAGCCACCTTTGTTTGTTGGGGAGTGTGTGATACACCATAAAGTGGGAGAATTTAATTATCACTTGGTGATAGTCCAGAAAATCTGTTTAAGAATATACGCCACCACACAGAAATTAATAGTATTGCAATTAATTACATATATGGGTTTTTAAAAAAAAAAAAAAAAAAAAAACTTAAATTGACCAAAATACCCTGTTAAATAAATAAAAGGAAAAAAAAAAGGTAACAAAGGTTCGGGCAACGTCTCACCAGGAGACCGGAATTGAGGAGCCCCGCCCCTCGCTCTTCAGACAGAGTTTGGGGAAGAAGACGGCGGTTGTCCTTTCCTTCTCTCACTGACTGTTCGTCATTACAGGTTAGTAGTGTGAACTGGTGAGGGCTGCCCCCCCTTTAAAAATGTGGAGTAACAATGTATATTAGGATATGATTTGTAATTTGATTGATAGATGTGCTGAAACATTGCAAATAAATAAAGAAAAAAAGGATTTGTTAGGATCGCAGTTAGCTACATTTTAGCTACAACGGTCGCATAACGGCCGTTCTGAAGATTGCTACATGTATCTTTTTAGCTCCGTTCCACTCCCCGATTAAACATTGGTACCCTGAGATACATTGTGTTGTTTTATCTGTTAAAAAGGAATTATTATTATTATGATTATTGTTATTATTATTATTATTATTACTAAAGACGTTACTTTTTCTCCCTTGCTATGTAATCAATTAAACTGTAGTTTATTCAGTCGGACAGTAGTTATTGAAAACACATTAGAGCGAGCTTAAGGTTTTGTCCATTATTACATCTCCCTCTTGCAGTATTCAACATAATTAATCCTCTTATTTGAGAAATGTTTTTTTAATGTATATCGCTGCACTCTGGATTGATTGGTGAGAGTTGATACCTTTTTACACAGGTGAAAGCTGTGTGTGTTTTTTTTTTGTAGCAGAAGAAAGGACACAGGAATGTGATTGTTCTAGGAAATGTTAATAATTTCATGATTTCAATAATTTGTAATAAAGACAGAGTTTGGGGAAGAAGACGGCGGTTGTCCTTTCCTTCTCTCACTGACTGTTCGTCATTACAGGCTCTCCAAGATCAAGGGAAAGCAGAAAGTCTTCAGAAGAAGAAAAAAAAAACGGAAAAACAAAACAAAACATCATTTGTTATATTTGTCACTATAAGTAGAGACGTGTAACATAATGAAATAAAAATAATTTACTCTGTTAGAATTATTTTCACTCTTTGCTGTCAACAGTAGAGTTGACATAGTGTAATAAATATTTTTTCTCTGGAATAAAGTAAGAAAACTACCGTATTTTCCAGACTATAGAGCGCACCATATTTTAAGCTGCAGCTACAAATTTTTTAAAAAAAAACTGGAAACGTACATTTATAAGCCACACCGGGCTATAAGCCACTGGTCCTAATAAATCTGCTGTCTCCAACACCGAACCATGGTTTCATTCATGCCGAGCTTACGTGCAGCGGCTCTATTTCCCTCCTGTACTGCGAGATCGATAGCCTTCAACTTAAAAGCTGCATCATATGAGTCTGAAGAAATTTCTCTGTCGTGCCTGCTGCTAGCATGTGCTTGTTAGCACTTTCTTCTTTGATTTCCAATTTTGACTTCCAATAATTCACTTCCTGCTAAAGAGCCCCCTGGTGGTTGAAGAAAAATCTACAGAAAAGCAGCACCGGGCTGTAAATCACATGGTTCAAAGTGTAGGAAAAAAGTAGCGGCTTATAGTCCGGAAACTACGGTATGTAGTTTAATGTTTGACAATGACTGATTTATAAATCAAAAGTCATTTCTCAATAATGTATAAAAAATAAATACAAGAAAATAATTTGTTTCTTGTCTTGAAACGTTAAATGTACATTAAATTATGGAATTATGTAAATATGTTCTTTAATAAAGCACTGTAAAGGTGTGTGTCTGTTCATCAATGTCAATATCAAAATTATCAGAATAATTTATATCAAACAAAAACATTGTGCTCTTTATTCAGAAATGCCCCAAAACAATTAAATAATCACATCAAAAGTTAGAAACTCTGTCTTTAGTCATTTCTTTGATTACCAAATATATTAGTGTGTGTGAGAAAATGTGTCAATGACAGGTATTAACTAAAAATACTTTGTAGAACGGCATTTCCTGAAGTTCGGTCCATTTACTTGTATTGGCTTACTGGCAGAGAAGCCACATTCCATATTGCGGACGCTGTGACGTATCGCAGCAACAGGCCGACCCGCCCCATGAGGCGTCTACGTATTCATGTCTGTGTTGCAAGGCGGCTCGGAAAAACACCTTACGACTTGTTAAAAGCAGATTAAATCATTTTAACTGCTGACAAAAGTGACAGAAGGTATATGGGAAGTGTGGAAGCCCCTACTGTATTAAATCGATATAGGAATAACAAAGAGTTGGCCATTCTGAGGTAAAAACAACAAATAGCTTACAGTCCAGGGGGGCACGGCTGACTCCGTGGGCAGGCAATGCCCCCCAATACCCGCCCATGCCACCGGGCCTGGTGTCAAGTTAAATAAGTGTGCTGTGAATGACGTCGAGCTTCGTGTTACTCTCCAGAAAACTGGAAACATCGAGACTAATATGAACAGCGCAATAAACGTGAAAACAGCCATGAATGAACATGTCCGTAGAGTTGCGCAACTAAACTAATCATGTGTCACAAATCTGTGCACCTATCTGAGTTGTGGAGCCGCAGAATGAGCGCTGTGCATTGCGTTCAGACAGCAAACGCAGGACCGTAACGCAGAACCTGGAAGCTGAGGCAGGGAGGGGAGGAATTCTAAAATTCTATTTAGTTTTCCAGACAATAGTGGACTACACAAAAACACGCAAAAATTACAAAAGTTTTTTTGTACTGTTGTAACCATTAAACAATCTCCCATTCAGTTCAACCTTATAAGTGGAGACACATTCTTGAATTTACTATTATAAAATAACTTGCAATTAAGTATTGACAAAGCTCAATGTAATTTTCACAGGTGGTGGAACGTTATTGTCAACAGCTGCTGAAAGTAACTAAAAAGTAAATTTTAATGTAACTTAGTTACTTTCCAAAACAAGTAATCAGTAATCTAACTAAGTTACTTTTTCAAGAAGTAATCAGTAATTGTTACTATTTCAAAGTAACTATACCGTCACTGTCCACAAGTATTACGGAAATATAGTCCTGATGTCCCCAAATAAGTACTTCACCTTTACCAACATTGTACTTTGCTGCAATTGCAAAAATGTGTCCAATTTTTCTGTTTTATGAAGCTGCTGTTCATAAGTACACTAGTTTCAAGCTTGATGAGAGTTGTTGTAAATACTTTTTACTGGGATTCCCACCATCTTGTTTTCACTGAAATGCATGCTATATTGTCACGATACCACCAGAAGATTCTGGTAGTGTCTACTACTGAGGCCAAAGGGTCCAACTTGAAAAAATGAAATATCATAGGCAGAAAGGCAAACATGTAATCTCCACATATGAGGACATCAGGTCTCCAGAGGATACATGCTACATTCTAGCTAAAGTACAAGTCAAAACCCCAAAAATGCCCAGACTCCTGCTTACATACTACCATCAGGTCTGGTTCACTCTCTTATCTAGATCTACAAGACCTACATAGCATTTTTATTAATAAACATATATTTTTTACAAAGGTTTTACTGATTCTAGCAGCCTTTATTTGTGGGTGGTCAGACAGGAAAGTGTGTAATGAAGGAGGGGGAAGACATGCAGCTAAGGTCACCAGGCTGGGACTTGAACCTGTGACAGCAGCATTGAGAACTCCTTATGTGGGTTGTGCTATACCCCCGCACCACCACAGCACCCCTACAATAGACATATTCAAATATTTGAAAATTCTGAAGTTATAATTGATTTCTTTAAGAACAACATAAATATTTGTATATTCCACCTATTTATGGTGGAAAATAAAGTGTTTGAAAATTGTGTGGCATGTTCATAAAATTTTAGTTTAGTTCAAGTTTCCCAAAAATACAATGAATTACAAAGTTTCTCTAAGGTAAGCAAGTTGAGATGAGATTCTGAAAAAAGGTTTAATTCTCTATTGTTTTTTTAAGAATACGGTAAAATTCTGGCAACTAAACTGCCAGTATTTTACCATATTTTTAAAATACGGTAAAATACCGTATTTCCTAAAATATGGTAAAATAAAAAATTAAAATGTGGTTTTGCCGTAGTAAATACGGTCATACTGCCTGAGGCATAATATCTACATAAGTGGAAAACATGGCCAGACTGTATGATATATTGACATTTTATTGTAAAAAAAACCCCAAAACGTTATGGTAAATTACCGGTCACTGAAACATTAATGGAAGTGTTGCGTCTGGGAAAATTAAATGTTCCATATAGCAAAAATATCTAGCTGCAGTGCATGTACATAAACAGCATGGCTCAGAAATTACACATTTCTTTATCAGTTGGTTAAAGTTAGCTAACTTCAGTTAAAACCGTGAAAGGGGCTCACATGTGATGTAGAGATGTGTTGTCCTTCTCCTTCTCCTGAACGCGCAAAAATAGCAGAAACTTGATTTCAAAGACAGTAGCTGCATCCTGATAAGGACCAGGCCTACTGGGCTCTCAGCACCCTGAGCTAGCACCTGCTAGTTAGCAGCCTTAGCTAGTGCACTGTGACTTTACCGTGTTGAGTTCAGAACGCCACAGTATTCTGAGCCACGCTCAACTACAGGAACAGTTAAAAGAATCTTGCTGCTGATGCTGAAGGCTGAAGGATCACGTAGCAATACAAACTAGATCATCATTTGTTTACATGACAAATAACAGTCCCCATTTACTGTAAACCCTGCTATTTGTCACAATAACAAAATTAAAAACTCTCTAGACTATTCTATACTAATAGCACAATATTTAAAACCAAGTGTGGGATTTGTGAAACTTGAATGAAGGGCGACTTCACAACTTTTACAATTTTGGATAACACTAGAATTGTTCTTTATTGAAGTTTCACAAATCAGATAAAGGTTTCACAAATCCCACACTTGGTTTTAAATATTCTGATATGAGAATAATCTAGTCTGGATTTGAAAAGTTTTTTAGCTAGAGTAAATTAAAGATGCTGATGGTAGTAAAAAATTAGGTGGAATTGCCCTTTAGCCATTTCCCAAATTGGAAGCAGCAATTGGAAACCAACTTCAGCTTCATCCAAGCAAGAGGGGCTAACATACAGTTCTCTTAATGTATAAGAAATCTATGGTCGGCATAAAATTAATCTCAAATGCATCATTTAATCAAATGTTCTTATAAATGATGGTGGCGTTGGCTGTAGGAGTTTGCTTTGCAATTGGTGGGTTGTCAGATCAATGCCTGGTCTACTGTTGAGATTTCAGTTCGGTGTATTAAAGGCATTATTAAAAAAGAAACCAAAATATCACACCAGCGTTCTGTTCTTTCTAAAAATTACTTTTGTAGTGTCGTTTACGGTTTTACATTGTGGATATAAATATCAGCAAAATGTGTAATTTTGGCCGATTGGTACTTTTAAGTTTAGGGTAATAAACTGCTGGCAATATTACAAAATTTTTCTATGAACTTTACAATTACTTTTATTTTTACAATATATTTCTGTATTTTCTACATTCATGACTGTCAAAATTACTTACGATATATGTTTATTGAGTTATGATAATTCCACGTATTTTCTACGGTAGTATAGTGCTTTGGATATTACAGTCAGTAACTGTTGGTATTTTACCATTTTTTACCATAGATTTACGGATTTATTTTGCAATGTCGACTTACTGTAATTCCATGTAATGTAAACAAAATGTTTTGGATATTACGGTCAGTAGCCGTTGGTATTTCACAATTTTCTTACCGTAAATTTACGGAGTTTTTTTTGCAGTGTTGACTTATGTATTTTCCACGGTAACAAAATGTTTTGGATATTACGGTCAGTAGCTGTTGGTATTTCACAATTTTCTACCGTAAATTTACTGACTTTCTTTGCAGTTTCGACTTACAGTAGTTCCATGTAATTTCTACAGTAATGAAATGTTTGTGGATCTGACGGTCAAATATGTGCTTTAATATGTTTTGTCTTCTTTACCAGGATATATTTTGACTTTGAGTTTCCTTCATCCTGATTAGTCTCCAATAAAATATGCAGTGAATCTAAGCAGCAACAGCTTGTGACCAGAAATAAAGAGGAAAGAAGCTTTTTTCCCTTCAGACCAAAGACAGAGAAGCTGAGTAAAAACATCTATGTTCTTACTATCAATACCTAATTTATTTTTTGCTGTCTCAGTAAAGAAAGATGCAAATTTCAATTACTGTAATGGTTTCCTCACTGCCTGATTACAGTATAATTAGATCCTAAAATAAAGAGCATTCAGCAGTGTTTGTAGACCACTGATCCAGAACCCGACATTTTCAGCTTCCACCCCCAAAAGGAAACAAATACAAAGACGGGTAAATTATCAAACCTAACTGAACCATCACTTACCGCCTTTTAGTTATGGTAAGAGTTAATAGTTAAAAACCTTTTTCTAGGATTGGGATCAAAGCCAATATATTAACTGCTGAACATTTAAAACAAGCCTAAAATGGCTAGAAGGTTCAGAAAAAGACCACTTTTAGTTAAAGGGGAAATGGCAAAAGCTTTACATTTTTTCAGCCTCTGAAGCGAGGAGAAAAAAGTCAAAAGAAGTTGATGAGCCCTGGCAAAAGAGGAGTGATAGCTACAAACTCGAAGCATAAAGACAACCATGTTTAAAAGGAATTTGACGGAGTTAGTACAGGGACTTTTTTTCTCAGTAAATTTCCATACTGGTAATCTGTTTTTATCTTAAACAAAGGAAACAAACAAAAACTCCTCTGACTCCAGGGAAGGGTTTCTGTAGGAAACATGCCTATAATATGTAAAGACACCCCAGTTCAAAATGTCTATAACAAAATAGGATGTTTTGGCAGAAGTCAAAATAGTGATGATCTTCATCAACAACAGTGACACGATTATGAGTATAGTGTCACATCTTTGTCAAAGAAAGTAAGCAAAGATGTTTATGGCACAAAATGCCTGATTCTACTGCATAAAGAAACCCAAGCTACTTGCTCGCGGGAGGCGGCCCTTCAATGTCTGAGGAATCACACACAAGCAGCAGCAGCAGCTCACACCAGAGGCCAGTATGCTGGCAATGTGCAGGAGCTGCTAGGCTATAAACAGACTACAGAATCTATACAAGTAGGGAAATGAACTGGTGATGGGCTAAGACCAGTGTTTTGCCTTAAGGCTGCAGTTCAAGGGTTATGTGAGAATACTCTTGTTTATTTGTTTCTTATCACCTTTTTGGTTTGAGAGGATGGCCCAAACTAGTTGGCTAAGTGAGGGAGGAGATCATAGTCTGGCTTAATATACTGCCTATTACAATGTTAATGCTGCGCATTGAAAATGCAGTAAAGAGAAGCCAGCGTATTACAATTTGAGGGCTGCTGGAGCTGACAGAGCAGCCGTATGTGACGAGCTGGAAGTAAAAGCGTGCACTCAGTGACACTGCATAAAGCTTATGGCCACCTCAGGTCTGCAGGGAGAGGCCACATCATCCGCGATGATCGTTTCAGTCAAGAGGAGAGGTGGCTGCTAGCAATGCAACGTCTATATACTTCTTAGGCAGGGCAGGTAGGGAATGATTTACCAAAGCTACGGCAAGCGTCACTGGTTGAAAAAAGCCAGAAGGGCCCATGCATGATGTATCAAAACAGCAATTTCACAAGCTGGCTATAAATACGGAGCAGCTTCAACAACAACAATAAAACAATAGTAAAAAGGAAAGAGCTCTTCAGAAATAACAATAAACCACCATAAGTCAACTGGAAGTGTATAATTTACAAAGAGGCATAATCCTAAGTATAGAAACGTTGGATAATGATTGGAGAGGGGGAGAGGAGGGAGCGCTTGCATCAGGGGAGCGCTACCGAATGGGGAGAAAAAATGAGGAAGACATCGATGAGGAGAGCAAAGGTTTTCTGAGATATGTAGATCAGAGCCCATAGGGCTCTCCTTCCACACACACACAAAAACGCACACACACACACACACACACACACACACACACCAAGATCAACCACACAGGACAAATGCAAAAGGAGAAGAAATAAAAAACATCAAAGTTCATTAAAAAGGTCAGTGGCAGATCTCGTCTTCATCACACCGCCAGGAATAGCATTCATGTCACATGGTGTCATGGCTTTTGCTCTTCTACTTTTTTTTAACAGAATATTTTAGCTCTGAAGGAGTGGAGCATTACAACGGTCAGCACTTCTGCCTCTCAGCAAGAGTGATCCAGGTTCAAATCCTGCATTTCTTTATGTAAAGTGAAGGTTCCACCCTGCTCAGGTCTGCTCCCACACACAAACTGGATCCATGAGGTGACAACAGCTCCCAACAACATGGACGTAGGATACGTCCATGTTTGCCACCAACCCATAAGTATTGAAATATTCCAACCAAAAATAAATCAAATCCTTTATTATGCAATGCATATCCTAAAATAAAAACATTTTACCAATAATGTAACAAGGCAGGGTCACCTTGGACATTGCAGTCCATTGCAATTCTTTTTTTTTTACAAAGGTTTTACTGACTCTAGCAGCCTTTATTTGTGAGTGGTCAGACAGTAAAGTGGGTAATGAAAGAGGGGGAAGACATGCAGTTATGGTCACCAAGCCGGGACTCGAACCTGCAACATTTGCATCGAGAACTCAGGTGTCCTTATGTGAGTTGTGCTCTACCCCCACACCACCACAGCACCCCTACAATAGACATATTCAAATATTTGAAAATTCAGAAGTTATAATTGATTTCTTTAAGAACATGGAGTTATTGGCTAGTGAACTTATTAAACCATCAATTAATGCATCAGTTAATACCTGCTGAAGTAAAGGAATACCTATTAATGTAATTGGCAATAGGAAAATAATCATTTTCTAGTCGGCACCAAAACTGGCTCCAGCCCACGGCCCCACGTCAAGGTATATCCAGCCCTGCCTGCTTGTATAGCACTGTTGTTACATTTTTAATTGATCTTCTTAATGCAAACCAATAACATTATAGCCAACTAATGTCTAAATAAGTTATTAGGAAAATGTTATGCTATTGGCTCAAACATTTTGTAAATTATTGGAAAGTTACATTTTATATTTTAGCATATTTATTACACTTTTAGAATGAATTACATTGTTACCCATTTTTACATTTTTGGTTGCCACATTGTTATTTCTGAGTGTACATGTTTCCACATCAGCAGAGCCAGCGTAAGGCATAAGCAAACTAAGCAGCAGAAGAAATAGTAAAAAAGAAATTGCTCTTAGGGGCCCTCTTGTGGTAATGTAAGGTCAGGCTTCGCTGGTAATATGAGCTGCAATGTGCAGTGCACATCCAAACCTCCAAAGCTCTGGTGGAAGATAAGTTGGCAAAACAATATTGCAAAAATTGACTTATACATCAGGGAGAAAAAAAAAGAAAGACGAAGATAGAAAAAGAGCTTCACATATAAGTATTGGCCGTTCACCGATCTCCAAAAATTAAGGTAATCGGCGATTTATTGGCGCCAATAAATCGGCCGACCAATAAATGCATCCTATATTATACATACATACAGGGTATAATGTAAACAACACTATCAGAGATGCAATAAGTTTATAATAGGTGTGTGAATGATCTAGTTGTGTGTTGATTGCAGCAATCCACGTTGTTAGCAGAAATAGAGGGCCCCAAAACCAAATTCTGCTTAAGGCCCCCTGGAGGCTTGGACTGACCCTGCACATCAGCAAACATATCTAACCACTAGGGCTCTCTGAATGTCACACAAAGCTTTTTTTAAGGGATTCTGTCCTTAAAGAATGCATGTGGCAACCAGATATCCAAGCACCCAGAACCTTCAATTCTTTTGTGTGTGGCAAAAGTCGTTAGGTGCACACACGCAGATAGACACACACATTCTCACAACTACCGCATTCATCCAGTTTTATATAGTGATGATGCCCCCGCAGTGGCCGACAGGCGCAACTTTCCTCCGCCTCCCGCTTCTGCGTCGGAAAGAAGATAGAGAGACCTCTATAGTTACTCAGACGCCTCTCCGTCCTGACACCTCACACTGAGCCCGCTGGGAGCTCTATCTTCATCTGGACACACATCCTGCATAACAGCAAAATTGTAAAGAGACATATTCCACTGAACCCCAAAGGTTAAACAGATTAAACTCCAAGGAGGGTGGATAAAAATTAGTTTAGACAGAACCTGGTCAGTGACAGAAGACTCCCACTCCGCAGGTGGTAAAGGACACGCTGATTTATCCGCGTTCTGTTCGCTGTAAAATCCTATTTGTGGGCGCAAACTCCCAGCAGAGCCTCTTCAGACGCCCGCTAGAATTTCTAACGTTTAGCGCAGCTCACTCGGCGAGAGTGCGCGACTCTGTGCGTCTATGCGCTCGGAGCGAAGAGAGAGGGAGTCAAAAGTGGCTGACAGAAAGGGAAAAAGAAGACTTTTCTTTATGCTTCTCAACAAGGACTACCACGAATCCCCCGCCCCACCTCCCCCTGCACACCCGTCCACCTCCACCTTTCCATCACCCACAATGAAAAAAACAAAACAAAACAAAAAAACAATAAGACAGACATGTGATTTCATTTCATGTTGTAAGTCAGGCAGCGTTCATCTGAACTTAACGCTCACCAACACATCTCCGGGATAATTCTGATAATTCTACCGTGAAAAATCAAGGACTAAACATCAGCCCACTCCATCGTAGTTGCTTGATTTCACTGGGAAATGAGCAGAGCCCCAAAGCCAAATGACTTAACGCCTCACAGAGCTTACAGAATTGAGTCTAGACGTTTATTTACCGTTAGAGAAGAATCCCATTCGTTGCGCTTTTATTTCTTCCTTCCCACAATATTCCTGTTCGCGTTACGTCCCGTTAGGATAAGGTCCAGTCCTCCTAAAAGCCCCATAAGGACAGAGAATCCTGATGTTCCAGCATTGGGAAATCAAACTGGTGTACTTCTCACTCCAGAGGTAAAAACTCAGCTCTGATGCGGTCCAACACCTCCAAACGCGTGGAAAGAAATGAAGGAGCCCCCTTTTAGTTCAGAACAAGTGCGCCGTAAATCCAAAATGTGTTTGGTTCTTTACTAAGAACTGTTGGAAGAAGGATTCTCCTGTGACCAGCAGGCTCCGGGTTTCTGGACGCGCACCGGTCTACATCTTAATGAAGGTGATGCTGGAGGAAAGGAAACAGGAGAGGGATTTTTTCCCCCCATCGTCCGCTCCTCACGATTCAGGCTGCACTTGGCTGATAAAACGCCGTCCTCTCTCCCTCTCTCTCGCTCTCGTTTCCTCTCCCCCTCCTCCCCTCCACCTCTCCTCCAGCTCCACGGTCTCTGTCGCAGATTTTCATGGAGCAGAGACGCGCCTAGTGGCCTCTCAGGGAACACCACGGCCAGGAGATTCCCTCCGCCCCCTCCCTCACCTCAGCGAGCTCTTAAAGAAACATAGAAGAAACATGGACTCATTATTTTCTCTTCTGCTTCGTGGAGAACAATCCATGTAGTTAAAAATAATGTGCAGCAAAAAAATATGCAGTAGGAAAAAAATAAGACAATGAAGTAACAGCATGTGAATAAACTTTCAGTTTGCTCAGGTGGATTACGTAGAAACACATCATTTATTAAAATGAAGAAAGCCTGGCAGACACAATCTAATAATTAAAAATTTTAACTTCTATGTAATTATTTTAGGTGGTATTTTTTAACTAATTGCGATCATGTAGCAGCAGTGGTGGGAAGTAGCGAAGTACAATTGTACTTACTTAAGTAAAATTCGTTACTATACTTAAGTAAAATTGTACTTAAGTATAGTAACGAAGTACTTGTACTTCGTTACTATACTTAAGTACAATTTTCATGTATCTGTACTTACTTAAGTAGATTTAATAATGGGTACTTTCTACTTTTACTCCACTACATTTTACAGTAAGTATCTGTACTTTCTACTTCACTATATTTCTACAAAACTGTCGCGTTACTCGTTAGATCCAAGTCGCGTTGCGCTTTTTGTCCGTTAAAATGTGAAGTTCAGGGACTTAAGGTGGCGCCGTAAAATCCAAGCAATAGACCCTTTTCACAGTGACGTGAGACAATGGCCGCCATAACTCAAAACTGGGTATCTTTACTTCCGGAGTGATTTTGCCTTGGGAACCAAGCTGAAAAATCCCTTCATTCTCATAATCTTAAGGATATAATAAAAGGTAAGTTTAATAATAACAGCATTTAAGTGTTAGATAGCTGTTATTAATCATTGTAAATTCACCATTCTCTAACTGTGTATAAAATAAACAGCCTCCGATCGGAGAGTAAACCACCTAGCTGCAGCTTTAGCCACATTTAGGAAAAAATATACTCTGTCAGTGCTGTAACGTTTAGAGGTTCACTTTCTGTATTTTATAAAACAGTGTTTACGTGTTAGATAACCGTTATTAGTCATTGTCAATTTACTATTCTCTAACTGTATTCAAAGGAACCAGCCTCCGATCATGAGTAAACCAGCTAGCAGCAGCTTTAGCCACAGTTAGGAAACATATACACCTCCGCCTGTCAGTGATGTAACGTTTAGAGGTTCATTTTCTGTATTAATGGAAAATAAAGGACAGCTTCCAACAACGTTGTTTAGAATAGTATTTTAAATATTCTGGGGCTGATTATGCATCTCTGCTCATTTCCAAGCTCAAATGAGCAACTTCACGTTCAAACACAAGTCCCCCCAAAAACGCGACCGGTGAATCATTATTTTTTATGAGTTTAGAAAAAACAAGACAAAAGCCACAAACAGTGGGGTTGACGACATTTCTATTTTTCCAGCAACAAAACGTGCATCTCCATGCACTGTTCATGTTTCTGTCGCTGCTAACTGTCACAGAGTCTCTCCCAAAGACGCACAGAAGGAATAAAAATAAATACAAAAGAAAATATTAATGCGCAGTGATTTGGATAAATAACTTTAATCTGATTACTGGATTTGAAATACGAACTCGTTAGATTATTCGTTACCGAAAAAGTGGTCCGATTAGAAGAAGGCATTACAAAGCAGCGGCGGCACCGGACATCTCTGCTTATAACAAACAAACCCCTATTTTATGGGATGAGTGGCAACTCCAGTCTATAATTTAAGAATCTGATCAAGATTAGAGCCTAAAACGTTATAGTTCAAAAACAGTAAAAAGTTCTGGTTAAGGAACAGTTATGTCAGTAGTTAGCTAGCTAACAAAATTCACTAATGCTAAGCTAACGGTTACGCAAAACAAAAATACCTACCTTCATAGTCAAACAGGTATTGTTCGGTGAAGAATTTGTAGCCTTTGTTTAATTTAGATTTTGTTGTCAGAGAAAATTGGTTTGCAAATCGTGATACATCTTCAAATCTTATTTTAGGCAAATGTTTTAGAGACTGTGTAAACTTCATGCTCCGGTGTTCTGTCTGATCAATATGCTGTCAGATATATATATATATATATATATATATATACATAGTGTACATAGTAAGTAATGATAAAGTTGTCTATTTCATATATATATATATATATATATATGAAATAGACAACTTTATCATTACTTACTATGTACACCGGAACTAAGGATACACAGCTTCGAGCCAAAACGGAAGTTGTGTGACGTCATGTGAAAAGGGTCTATAACGTGACTTACGTGTCTGTTGTCACCTATCGCCTCCCCCTTTACTCACACGCGGAGCTCCAGACATGCTGGCTTCCTCTGAGCTGGAGAAGATGTCTGACTAATCGTCATAATAGCTGCATAAATCATAAGATATGGCGACATGTAAAATCAGCAGCGCTTCGCTTTCACAGACGGTGGGGATTTAGTCCAACTTTTAGCGTCACTTCGAAGGAAAGCTTAAAGAAAGGTACGATCTGTGGATGTGATGCTAGCAAAGCTAGCTGAACAGAGACACATGTTGCATCTGCGATGAAAAAAGTTGTCACTCATGCGCTGAATTATTGTGTGGAGGTGTTGACTGAGGTGTCACAAATATGGGACAACGCTGTAACCAAAGTCTGCATTGATATGACATTCAGGAACGATCCGATTCTTCTGGACGGATCTTTACTGATTAAATTTATTTCAGCTCTAAGTATTTAATATCTAGGTGTTTTATGGGAATGTGGATATTTAAGATCAATTTGAGAAGCAATTTTGATAGGTAAATTTTTTTTTTTTGTGTGTCACGTAGTGTGAGGTGGTGGTCTTGACTTGGTCTTGGGTAGTTGGTCTTGACTACAACTCTGCTCCGTGGCTCCTTGGTTGCATGTCCTCCTTCCATCCCCTTTCTGTTGGATTTCTTTAAAAATAAAAGCCACTAGTGGCAAAAAAAGTGAAGTTTATGCTATGTTAGGACAGGAGACAAGATGTTTCCATCCCTGAAATTATGATGCATAGAATCACTTATCTAAGTCTAAACTATATTACAGAGTAAACATAATAAAAACATGCTTTATCTGTGGCATTGTTCATTAAAATGGCACATTTCTAATGTATTAAAATTAAATACGATCAGTTCACTTAATGATATTGTATTAGGGATTGTGTAATGCATTCAACAAGTACTTTTACTTTTAATACTTAAGTATTTTTAAAAGCCAGTACTTTTTTACTTTTACTTAAGTACAAATGTTAATGTGGTAGTTTTACTTTTACTTGAGTACATTTTTGTCTGTGTATTTGTACTTGTACTTAAGTACATTTTTGAGTACTTTCTCCACCACTGTGTAGCAGTGGGCAGATTTGTTGATAAAACTTAATGAAAAATTAATCTTAGACACAAATTCAACCTTCATTCGAGTTCATTTATTCAGAGGAGCAAAAGTCATCTTAAAACAAAATGAATATTCCAGCTCATGGTGGTAGCATGGCAGAGCGCCATTATGTCAGTTCTGCTTTGTTCCTTTTTAAAATTCTGATGTTTTCTTTTTTCCTTAAACATTGCATGTTTAGACTATCTTTTTTTCTGGCTTTGAGAAGCAGCCAAGCAAATGAGGTGGATTAGCAGAGCCAACAAATGATTCAAATTCAAATTTAAAAAATATTTAGTCAATCCCAAAGGTAAACTAAATAGTGGTGTCATCCAGCAATATTGTCAATGCTGCCTGAAAACTTAAAACTGAGCTGTTAGCATACTATACCATACCATACCAACTTTATTTATAAAGCACTTTAAAACAACCACAGATGATACAAAGTGCTGTACATCAAAACACAACATAATAATAAAAAAAAACATAAAAAACTTACAGTTTAAAAACAAAAACATACAATTTAAAACTAGATCCCGCTAGAGTTGAAAGCCAAGTAAAATAGATGGGTTTTAAGACGAGCTTTAAAAGTGGACAGTGAAGGATGTCAGAGGTTTCTCATTTGTTACCACAGTTACCACATGTCTGCTACTGGAGATCTCTACTCCCCACAGCATCACCATCCACAATGAAAATAGGGAAAAATGAAAACTAAATAATAGAGGTGTGCCGATCGATCGGTCACCGATCATAATCAGGCCGATTTTCGTGAAAAAGTGCATGATCGGTGATCGACGATCATTGGCTCTTGTTGCCGATACCGATCATCTCATTTCGCAGCCTGCCTGTGCAGCTGGTCTCCTCTTTCCTTCACTGCGCAAACGCGCAGCAACAAATCCTAAGCGATGTGGAACTATAACGCACTGAGTGAATGGGGAAGTTTGCGTGTTGCGGCGGAAAATTGAAGCACGTCAAAATGCATCAACACAACGAAGCTAATACGACATAAAAACAATGCCATACTTGACGGAGATTGGCTACATCGAGGCTCACTGCAGTAAAAAGACATATGGAGGATCAGACAGCAGGTAAAGCAACGCACAGCTACAAACACTCACCCGGATTAGCATGACGGTCAGAAAGCTAAACAAATAAACCGCAAAATTATTTAAGTCTTCGAGCTGCGATGTAAGACGCTGGTTCTGCTCTCCTGTTGAACCGCTGCTACGCTACAGGTAGTAATATTTCACAGACGGAGCGCCGCTTCTGCTCCACCTGGTAGTGACTCTCACACCGAACCTCTGCTTAAAGCTGCAGCATATATATTAAAACTTTAGTTGTCCTAACATGAGACAGATAATCTCTAAAAAAAATAATCGATCTCCTCCCTGTTCGCTCAGTCAGAAACAGCCACTCAGAACTAGCAGTAATCAGCTAGCCGCCATGCTATCAGGAAGTTTTCATTCAGTAACTCTGGATTGTTTATTTTAATGGAACCTGTTTTTGCCTTTGAATGTTAAGTTTTATACTTGAACTTTTTGGCAATGTTGAGAGGTTTTATTTTGGCTCTTTGTGTTATTTAAAGACAAAGAGCCTTTGATAACATATGAAGGCTCTTCAGAGCCAATTTGCACAGGCATTTGCACAGGCATTGGCATTTGCACAGGCATTGTGCAAATTGTACTGCTATTGATAATACTATTATCAATAGCAGTACAATTTGCACAATGCCTGTTTTGTTTAGTTTTCTTCTTGAAAAAAGTTATTAAAAACAAGTTTTTGTCTAAATTAAGGTGAATTCATGGTTCCTTTTTCCACATAATGTAACCGGTAGTGTTTATGATAAAAAAATAATAATAATAATAATAATTATGTGATCGGTATCGGTGATCGGTATCGGTGATCGGTATCGGTGATCGGCCCTCATGGGTGATCGGTATCGGGAGGAAAAAACCTGATCGGCACATCTCTACTAAATAAACTTGTAAATTTACAAGTTTACAGATTGATATGCACTACAAATCTGGAACAAACTTACAGAAAACTGCCAAACAGCTGAAACACTGAGTGCTTTTAAAAACTAAAAACCCACCTGTTTAGATTTGCTTTTGAATCATAATCAATGAAACATGAATGAACATTCTGAAGTGCAACTACGGCACTTGACAAAATGTAATGCTTCAGTTGTTGAGTACGTGTTCTATGACTTTGCATTTTTGTGCTTTGTCAGTAAAGCACTTTAAAAAGCCTTGTTGCTGAAAGCTGCTGTACAAATATAATGATGGGTTGATCGCCTTTAGGATTTTTGCTGTTTGTTCTATTTATAGTTTTCTGTTCCTTGTTTTAATTTCCTATCATGCCAATGCTTAAAGAAAAATGCAAAATAACCAGCATCAACAAAATCTTCAGTAACACTTTATTTGAAGGGGGTTGAATAAAAATGTCATGACACTTTCATTAACATGACATAACACATGTTATGAACATGAATAAGCCTTCATGAATATTTATGACTGTTGTCATAAAGCATCATTCGGTAAATTATGACACTAATAATACAAAGTTGATATTATTCAAAATGTCTTTGTTATGACAACTTGACATTAACCAGGAAATCATTACTGTTTAAACTTTACCTTTAATAACATAAAGTTACCTAATTTTTAAAGTGCAATCAGTATTACTTTTATAACAAATTTATATCAGTAATGATTTCTTGGTTAATGTCAAGTTGTCATAACAAAGACATTTTGAATAATGTCAACTGTGTATTAAGTGTCATAATTTACCGAATGATGCTTTATGACAACAGTCATAAATATTCATGAAGACTTATTCATGTTCATGACAGGTGTTATGTCATGTTTATGACGGTGTCATGACAATCTTATTCACCCCCCTTCAAATAAAATGTTACCAAATCTTCTGCCTCCATCCTTTTAATAAGTATGTCATGTTTGACACTTGAATTTTTTACAGATTGACCTCAGTAACTGAATTCCGCACAAACGCCCACCCACTGATCCACACAACAGATAAATGCATCTGTTTGTTTTCTGTCACTCTACTACACCTGCTAGTAAATTATTTGCAATGGAGATATGCTTCCTACAGAAACCTGTGATTGATCTGGTTAGTGAAGGTGAACATCGATAACTACCTGGATTTCAATTCCCTTAACTCTTTACTGCCAGAATTTGTTTACAGTCACGTAAAAATATATTTTTTGTGTGTCTCTGCTGAGAAACAGATTCTAAACTAAGATCAAATTATTTTTAAACAAAACAAATGAGGTATTTATAATGCAAATGAGTGTAGCTGGGCATGGTTGGACAAAACTGACACCAAGATAGCAGCAGAGTGGTTTTCATATGGTCCTTAGTCTGTGTCAAAATATTGGACTGTCTAAAGCAGTCATGGCAATGTTTTAACAAAAGAAATATAGAAATATTCCGTGCAGTAATATCCCATTGGATAATTACTGCAAGGATGATTATGTTTCAGGTGGCAAAATTTATATGAGGCCAACTAACAGAGTGAGCAGCAACTCATTTCCTCAAAAACTATGTCAGAAAGATGCATCCTGTGATCATAGAAAAAATGTTAGTCTGTTTCAGAAGGGTCACATCTGTATTCTGTATCAAACAATGAATGGAGGTTTTTTAAAAGTAACATTTGGTTAAATTTTCCATCCATCCATCTTTTTACACTTATCCGGGATCAGGTCATGGGGGTAGCAGCCTCAGTAGCCTCTCCAAACTCCTCCCACACCCAAGTTTTTGCTTCAGCAACCACCTGAGCCAAATGCCGCTTGGACTGCCAGTACCCATGTTCCGGGGTCCCACAGGCCAAAAAGGCCAGATAGGTCTTCAGCCTGACAGCATCCCTCACCGAACGTGTCCACCAACAGGTTCAAGGTTTGCTGCCGCAACAGGCACTGACAACTTTACGGCCACAGCTCCGATAAGCCGCCTTGATAATGGAGGTGCGGAACATGGTCCACTCAGACTCAATGTCCTCCACCTCCCCCAGAATCAATCAATCAATCAAATTTTATTTGCATAGCACATTTCAGCAGCAAGGCATTTCAAAGTGCTTTACATAATTAAAATAAAAGCCACATGTGACATTGAATAAACAGTGAGAAAGAGAAAGACATTTTGAAAAAGATTAAAAAAGATAAAAATATTAAAACCCGCAACCCTTTTAGGACTTCAGTTGAATGTCGTTTAACTGGGGCTCTAACCCCCTGGGACTTTAGTCAAAAACACCGTTTGACAAGGACACCAACCTCTAGGTTTTTAGTTGAAACGCCGTCAACTGGGACTCTAAACCCCGTAGGACTTTAGTTAAACGTCATTTAACAAGGATTCTCACACCCCTAGATATAGATTCGTTGAACTGGGACGTTTTCCGGGGGGGCTTTACATAGACAGTGTGAAAGAGAAATAAAAATAAGTTAATAACTAGATGAAAAGTAAAGATAAAAACTTCGAAGACATAAAAACTAAAGATAAAAACATTAAAAACATTGAAGACATCAAAACATCAAAACCCACACTCTAATCCTATTTTAGCCATAAGCAACTCTAAACAGGTGGGTTTTAAGTTGAGATTTAAAGGCACCCAGTGTTTCAGCTGTTTTACAGTTTTCTGGAAGTTTATTCCAAATTTGCGGTGCATAGAAGCTGAACGCTGCTTCTCCTTGTTTGGTTCTGGTTCTGGGGATGCAGAGCAGACCAGAACCAGAAGATCTGAGGGGTCTAGTTGGTTGGTACAGCAACAACAGATCTTTAATGTATTGTGGTGCTAAACCGTTCAGTGATTTATAAACTAACAACAGTATTTTAAAGTCTATTCTTTGAGCTACAGGGAGCCAGTGTAGGGACTTTAAAACTGGTGTTATGTGTTCTATCTTCCTGGTTTTAGTGAGAACGCGAGCAGCAGCGTTCTGGATCAGCTGCAGCTGTTTGATTTATTTATTAGTCAGACCTGTGAAGACGATGTTACAGTAATCAATGCGGCTAAAGATAAACGCATGGATGAGTTTCTCTAGATCGTGCTGAGACATAAGTCCTCTAATCCTGGAGATGTTCTTCGGGTGATAGAAGGCCGACTTTGTGACTGTCTTAATGTGGCTCTGAAGGTTCAGGTCAGAGTCCATCACTACTCCCAGGTTTCGGGCTGATCGCTGGTTTTCAGTTGTAATAACTGAAGCTGTGCATTGACTCTAGTTCGCTCCTCTTTAGGTCCAAAGATAATAACTTCAGTTTTGTTTCTGTTCAGCTGGAGAAAGTTTTGGCACATCCACACATTTATCTGTTCTAAGCATCTATTCAATGATTGGATGGGTTCAGAGTCACCTGGTGACATCGTGATGTAAAGCTGTGTATCATCCGCGTAGTTATGGTAGCTAATCTTATTTCCTGTTATAACCAGTGGGAGCATATAAATATTGAAAAGAAGTGGTCCTAGGATTGAACCTTGGGGTACCCCACATGTGACCTTTGACCTCTCTGATGAGAAGTTTCCGATTGAAACAAAGAAATCCCTGTTCTTTATTCAAACCAGTTGAGCACTGGACCGGAGAGTCCGACCCAACTCTCCAGTCGATTCAGTAAAATGTCATGGTCAACAGTGTTGAAAGCTGCACTGAGGTCCAACAGAACCAGCACTGTGGTTCTCCCACAGTCCGTATTTATATGGATATTATTGAACACTTTTACAAGGGCAGTCTCCATGCTGTGGTGAGCACAAAAACCAGACTGGAAGGAGTCAAAGCGATTAATTATTGTTAGGAAGTTATTTAATTGTTTAAAAACTGCTTTTTCAATAACTTTGCTGATGAATGGGAGGTTGGAGATCGGCCTGTAATTCTGCAGTAGTGATTTGTCTAGATTGTTCTTTTTTATCAGTGGTTTGATAACTGCTGTTTTCAAAGCCTGGGGGAAAACACCTGAAGAGAGCGATGAGTTTACTATTTGGATCAGATCATTAGCAACGACAGGCAGGACTTTCTTAAAGAAATGTGTGGAACAGCAGGAACTGGAGCTTAATTGACTTATTATTTCTTCAAGGGTTTTATAATGAAGTAGTTGAAATTGGGTCATTTTTCCTGCATTTGTTTTGTTTGGGCATAGCATAGGTACTGGCCTTGGAGTGGATGTGCAGATTAATCCTCTGATTTTTTGAATTTTCTCTGAAAAGTAACTGGAAAACTTATTGCAGGCGGCATTAGATTGAAGTTCAGGTGGTAACGTCATAGGAGGGTTTGTGAGCCTGTCAACAGTAGCAAATAAAGCTCGAGCATTGTTAATGTTTTTGTTTATAACATCTGCAAAGAAAGCCTCTCTTGCATGTTTTAGTGTTGTGTGATAGTTACATAGTCTTTCTTTTTAGATGTCATAATAAATATGCAGTAGAGCTTTACGCCATTTCCATTCGGCCCTACGGCAGAGTTGTCTTGCAGATTGAACTGTTTGTGCATTTCTCCATGGAGATTTCTTCCTACCAGACACAACCTTCACTTTAATGGGAGCAATGTAATCAATGATATCTGAAAGTTTGCACTGAAAATCATCTACCGACTTATCTACGTCATTATAGCTTAAGGACGAGGAAGACGAGTACACAGCAAATTCAAAAGTGTTAAATGTTTTGGTGTTAGTAGACTTTGTGCAAAATCAGAGTTAATTTTACTCTAATAGAGTCACTTTCTGTTTATGTAAGTCTGGGGTGTATATTATTAGTAGTTAAAATCCAGTGTTAAAACAAAGTGTTTCCGTATCAAATCTAGAGGTGTTAGTATATTTAGCTTAGCATGCCAAATGTTAGCGGAGTATTTGTTGGAAAAATATCCAGCCGGTGAAGATTTAATCAAATTATTGGCTAACTTGAACAGATCCGTAATAATCTGGAGTATGTTTTTCATTATATTGAACGTTTACATGCATATTGGTCAGATTTATCAACCTTTCTGATCGATTTTTTTACTTTGAAAAAATGTGAAAGGCTTTTTTCCACGTTGAGAGCATTATTCCCGCTGTTGTGTCTTCTTATATGTTTTGCAGCATGTTTTAATCCTTTTATTGCCTTTTTGTATAAATTAGAACCAGTCTGGTTGCGGATGAATCTCCAGTCGTCAGCCTAACCTCCCCCTCCTGATCCCTCCATGGATTCTTCGAAGATTCAAGCTCCAAAAATGATTATCTAAGTGTTAATATCTGTGAAACTCCACATTTCTGTAACGGAGGCTTGTTGTTAGAGTTGTAGTAAAAATGTATTCCTTCGCTCCATTCCTTATTGTTCTGTTTTTTTGTTTATGATTTAGAGACCGAAACTGGCTGTAGTACTCAGAGACTGAAGACTGTTCGATGCAGTAGAGGAGCATGTTGGTGTCTCCGGCCAAACGTCACGAACAGCCCAACAACCTGAAGACAACCTGTTAGTGAGTGGACATCTCTCTGGTGGAGTGCAGAGAGGAACTGTCTATTATGAACAGAAACAGAAAATGGATAAGAAATGATGGATCTGAATATCAGGTTGGTCTTGTTATGTAATGTACATATCTGTCAATCTACCTGTTAAAAGAAAATGTACTCTATCAAATACACTGCATGCACTGATACAGGCTTTACTTTCTCCACCTTGTACTTTGAACAGTTTCATGCATATTGTATTGAAGAAAAATGTATTACTGCATTTTGTATTGCCCAGCTGATATGTCAGACCTTTTAAAAAGCAATATGTGAAGGAAAGCGACATGTGAAACATGCACATTATTCCACGTTGTAATATGTTTTGTAATTATGGTGCACGTTTTGAAATAAATGCATTTGAGAAAATCATTGCCTCTTTATTAAATGTTTATTTTCCAAAGAAATTTTAAAAGTTCAACACAATAAAGCACCTATTTAATATTAATTACAAATAACTCTTAAGAAGTATTCTGTGAGAGTTAATATTAAGATCTAACACTGAATTAGTGTTAGTAAGTGTTAAATGATTAACTCCAGCAGATTTTATATTTGACACTTTATTAGAGTTAAGGTACCAACTCTCCAAAAAGAGTTAAATTAACACTTTTTGGTGTGGACCCATATAGACACTTTAAAAGTGTTGAAATCAAATCTGACAGTGTTAATCTGGGCCTCCTGGATTTGCTGTGTAGATTTGATTAAATGTTTCTGCTGTGTTTTCTGTGAAAGTACGTTTTGTGGTAGTAGCTTTTTGTACAAGTGGGTTAACGGATAAAGAACATTCAAAGATAACAACAAAATGATCCGACAGGCGACATCAGTTACAGAGACATTGGAAATATTCACACCCTTACTGATAACCAGGTCCAGTGTGTGTCCATGAGTGTGTGTTGCTTGTTTGACATGTTGTGTTAAACCAAAACTCTCTAATATATTACAGAGCTTTCTTGCCCCTCGGTCTCAGGGGTTGTCAACATGAATGTTGAAATCACCGACAATTATTAAACAATCATGATCAATGCATATGAGAGATAGAAGCTCATTCAAGTCTGTAAAGAAACCTTCCACATATGTTGGAGTTTTGTATACAATTAGTGTCAAAGTTCGTTTGTGGCCTTTTACCTCAATTCCCAGATACTCAAAAGACGTGAAATTACCCAAAGAGATTTTACTACAGTTTATAGTATTCTTAAATATTGAGGCCACGCCTCCTCCTTTTTTGTGTTTTCTATTCTCACTTAAAAAATTGTATGTAGGAGGCGCTTATTCAATTAGTACGATTGCTTCATTATTGTCATTCAGCCATGTTTCTGTCAGAAATAAAACATCAATATTATGCTTAGTGATGAAATCATTAATTAATAGAGCTTTAGCACAGAGAGATCTGGTATTTAAAAGAGCTAGTTTTAGTGACTTGGGGGCTGAAAGTTCTTCAGTCTGAGGTTCCTTTAGGCAGGGGATCAGTCTGAGGTTTGAATTAAGACCGCTACTTTTTGTATTTCTGTTTTTTCTAACTTTTCTTGTAGTGATCCGGACAGGTAATGTCCTGTTTTGCGGTGCCGGGGGGCCAGACACATTCTGGAGGAAGACAGGTGTAAAGATAATGTCTGGACCCCGGTCTAGGACCTCAGAAACACAGAGTGCTGGATCCTCAGGGAGGTCAGAGGCAGGTGGCTTAGATGAAGTGAGGTTAGTGCTAAGGAGAGTTGTGCCGAGGCGAATCTGTTGATCCATTCCATCCTGCTGAGAGGAGGAGGAGTCCGTCTGTCTTCCTCTCTGACCCGGATCCTCCACCAGCATCTTCAGGCGGCTCAGGTGCAGCCCGACTCTCTTTAGTGATTGACTTCCTGGGAAACTGATCTTGTGAGTGAGTGTAGGAGCAGAGAGAGAGGGAGAAGGATGAGGGAGGGGGGAAGGAGGAGGGGAACCAGTCATTCTGTCCCCAGCACTTTGTTTTGGGACACTTTGCTTCTGATAAGCGGAGGGTTCCATCCTAGTCAGACATCCTTGAGCCTGTTCTTCTGAAGCGATGGTCACATTGTTGTTCTTGTTGATAAAATGAAAAATGTTTGCAGTGAGCAGCCTTATTCCATGTTTGTTCAGATTGCGTCTGCCTCTTCCAAAGAGGTGAAAGTGCTGCCAGTAGATCCAGAGGTTATCGATGAAGGTCACTGAGCTGGTAGAGCAGGTTTTAATCAGCCATTTGTTTATTATGCCCAGCCTGGAATATTTTTCGTCTCCCCATTGAGGCGATGGAATCGGACCACTGAGAAATAATTTCATTTTTAATTTTCACATAGTGTCCAGAAGAATATTAAAGTCCTTTTTCAGAATCTCCGATTTTTGCTTTGCCAGATCATTGTCTCCAGTATGCACAACTAAAGTCTCAATATTTGGCTGATCAGTGGTTAGAGAGAGCACTTTGCGAGTCAAATTAGATATAGAGTCACCAAGAAAAGAAACCACTCTTGTTTTCTTGCAGACATGGCTGAATGTGTTTGAAGCTCCCCCGGAGGTGGGAGTTAAAGCTCACAGGAGACTCTGCCAGGCGTTCCCAGCAGACCCTCACAACACATTTGGGCCTGTCTGGTTTGACCGGCATCCACCGGAGCCAACTCACCAACAGGTAATGGTGAGTGGACAGCTCCGCCCCTCTCTTCACCCGAGAATCCAAGACATGTGGTCACAGATCCGAGAAAAGGATGACAAAGTCGAGCATCGAACTGCGGCATGTGGTGTCCTGGTGCCAAGTGCACACATATGGACAACCTTATGCCTGAACATGGTGTTCGTTATGGACAATCCATGATGAGCCATGGTTAAATTTTCAACATGGAAAAACTTGAAAGTATTTTTTTCACACATGGTTTGATCAACACATAATCCAGGATGGAACCAATAGAGGATCTTTATGATGTGCTGGAGAAGAATTTGCGCAGTGCTCTGTCTCTTCCATCTTCTTTACAAGAGCTTGATAAAAATAAATGGGTCTGGACTGAAATAAATGTTCTGACATTTTAGAAGTTTCATCAAAAAGATGCCACAATAACTGCATTCTGTAATCAAAGCTTAAGTCAGTCCAACAAAATACTAGAGCTGGTGAGTTTTTGGGAGAAAAAGTTTACTTCAACCGAAAAGGCATTTTTCATATTCAATAAATTAGAATATGACTGGTCTTTTAATTTCATCAGATTACAAGTGGCTTGTGGCTGGAGGATCTTGAAGCTTGGGGGTCAGGATGGGATGAATGATCTTAAAGTTTTCCCATTGAGACCTGGGGATGTCTTTGTTGTTGTTTTTATCATGTGTAACCCCCTGGGTTCCCAGGAATATAAATTGCTGTTGTTGTTTTGAAAAATAAATTTAATGTGTGCAACTTCATATCTTAAAATAAGATATAATAATTTCCAAGTCTTTTGGTAGGAGATTGAAATGAGCAAGAGTTCATTAAAAAGAAAATAAACAGGTGAAGTAAAAAGTCTGACCCATGAATAATGAGACTTTATAAAGGTCAGACATATGCAGTTAACTAAGTTGAATCCTTTATAACAAATTAGCACCTGGTGGTTCATGGGAAAGAAACTGGTACAAGAAATGGATTCTACTTAACATTAAATAAGTAGAACCCAGAGTGCTAAATCTAGCCTTAGATACCAGAAAGTGCTACACATATAAAGCACTTTTGATAATAATGATGCCATGCTATGCAAATAAACTAGTGTTGCTAAAGGAACATAGAGTGCAAAGTAATTTGATGCTGTAGCTGTTACTCTTACAGTAAACTAGTCCTTTCATCTCCTTTATTAATATGGAGCAAGAAAATGTACTTTATCAACTTGTTTCTATCTTAATAAAATGTAGTGATACTTTTTTTTTATTTACCAAAACAGTTAAACTGAATTGTTCTTTTTCCTAGAACTGTGTGTGGGGATTAGTGCAAGTAATGTGTGACTAGTCCTTTCCAAACAGAAAATTTCTGTAGAGAAGCACTAAGGCAGTATATCAGATGATACTGAGACATTCCAGCAGCAGCACACAGACAACATAACTTATTTAAAACAAACAAAAGAAAAAGGTCTCAATGAAGTATGCACAATCACACCAAGGCATTCTAAAACTGTCTGTGAGTCACATGCCATTTACACATATGTCCGTTCGCACAGTATTTTACATCTAAACTCATACACACACCACTATAGGGCACTGTAAGTGTACTTGCAACATCTACAAACAGCTAGAATGTCACACTTTGGCAGATGGACCAGAACTCTGACTCCTACATTCAAACAGAAGGACTAACTCACTCACATTGCAAAACATAACCCACAGAATTGTGATTTAACTGTCTATGTATCTCTCTTGTGGGTGTGCTGAGATCTAAAACATACTCTTTGATTTTACAATCCAAACAGCGGAATTGTATGGATTGTACAATTCAAACAATTGTACACATTGAACACATTAGTTCAATGTGTCGAACTAATATTCAACACATTAGTTTGTGTTGAATAATGTGAAAGGACAAAATTGTCCATAAAAGGAAAGTTTCCCAGATAGCACATGATGTTAAATCAACGTTGAAAAATAGTTAGAATCGTTGATTTTTGGTTGAAGTCGACAAATGACGGTGGATCAACCATCAAACAACCATCCAATCAAACCGTTGAAACTGTGACATTGAATCAACGTTGTTTTGTGGTTGAAATCTGATCACTGAAATGCCGAAGTCTGATTAATGGTTGATTTTTGGTTGAAGACGACAAATGATGGTGGATCAACCATCAAACAACCATCCACCTCTAGCCAAGTAACCAGTGTTGAAACTGTGTCATTGAATCAATGTTGTTTTGTGGTTGAAATCTAATGACTGAAATGCTGATGTCTGATCAACATCTGATCAATATTGAATCAATGTCAGATGTATTGCCTCACCCCTTCCCCTCCTCTCCTCCTCATCAGCGTTCTGGGTCAGAACATTTTATTACTGAGCGGGGGTTATCGCATTTAAATTAAGCACTGTAGAGGATAGTCGGTGGTGATTCCTTTCTGTACATTTTCTTACTTGTTCATAACAATTCTCACTGACTGTGTGTGTGTGATATATTGACACAAAAACATCTACAACTTCTAAAAGGAGTGGAGCGGTCCACCCCCACCGTTTACATGAGTGGGATAGCCCAACCACACAGCTGCTTCGCTGTTGGCTTGTTGGAAAATATGTTAATTCAATGTTGAATTATCATCACAAAGGTTGCATGTTTGGTTGAGGTCGACAACTGATGGTGGATCAACTATAAAACAACCATTCAATTCTAGCCAATTAACTAATGTTGAAACTGTGTCATTGAATCAATGTTGTTTTGTGGTTGACATCAAATAAATGAAATGCCAACGTCGAATCCAGTGTGTTTCAGCACTGGTCCTCCAGGCCCTACAAGTTTTAGGCATTTCCCTAATTCAACACACATGATATTAATTGACGTCTGATTAATGGGGTTTTGCTGAACTGAAAAAACGCAGGTCAGTTTGATTGACGTCAAGGTTTGGGGAAGAACTACCCAGATAGCACACGATGTTAATTTAATGTTGAATTATGATCACAAAGGCTGCATGTATGGTTCAGGTCAACGACAGAAGCTGGATCAACCATCAAACAACCATTCAATTCTAGCCAATTAACATTCATTGATTGAAATGCCACATCGAATCCAGTGTTTTTCAGCACTGGCACCAGGCACACTGCCCTGCAAGTTTTAGCCATTTCCCTAATTCAGCACACATGATTTTAATTAACATTTGATTAACAAGGTTTTGCTGAACTGAAAGCATGCAGGTCAGTTTGCCTTGAGGATAAGGTTTGGGGAAAAACTAGTAATCAAAGTGTTCAGGTGTTTTTTGCACCCCTCACCACCGCCTGCCATTCAAACGCCCAACCCCCTTCCCTCCACCCGCCAAAAACACACACACACCTCTTTCCCCCCACCTGGGCCCATCTACCCCTCAATCCGGTGAAACAACTTTAATTTTAAGTGAGGGTTTTTCATTTTTCACATTTTATTTTTTAAAAGATTGTTTTGGCTAGTGGCCTTTATTTGATAGTTAATTGACAGGAAGGTGGGTAATGAGAGAAGGGGGGTAATGCAGCAAAGGTTGCCAAGGTCAGGAATTGAACCTGTGACAGCTGTGTTGAGGACTGAGTCCTTGATTGTGGGTTGTGCTTAACCCCTGCGCCACCACAGCACAACCCCTTTTAGGTGAGGGTTAATCATGTTTTAACTTAAGCACTATGTGTTGACAACACTGAGTTGTGATTCCGTTCTGTACCCAGATTCACTAGCGGAACAAGTCAGCGTTGGGCCGGGGGGCTGGGCTAATTACAGGACCCCTAACGAATCACCAGGCGTTTATCGCCTGCGCTACCAGAAACTGTTGAGCGAGGGGCGGGGAGGTTGGTCTGCGTTTTTTGGTTGATCTTTACCCAGGAAACGGTCACTGGGACTGACTAGTATATATTCCATTGAGGGAAAGTAACTTTAACATTAAATTGACCTTTCTCAACAGGCGGTAGACTTTCTCAGTCTATAATCAGATATTTAAGCCCCCCCCCCCATAGCTCTGCGCCTGCCCAGATTGCACATGATGGCAATTCAACATTGAATTAACATCTTTTGCCAACAAGCCAACAGCGAAGTGGCTGTGTTTTTGGGACATCCCACTCATGTAAATAGTGGGGGTGGACCGCTCCACTCCTTGTAGTAAGTTGTAGATGTTTTTGTGTCAATATATCACACACAAATGGTCAGTAGGACTTTTTTATGAAAAAGAAAGAAAATGTACAGAAATGAATCTTCACCCACTATCCTTTACAGAGGTTAATTTAGAATGTAATACCCCCCACTCACTAATAAAATGCTCTGACCCAGAGCTTTGATGAGGAGGGGAAGGGGTGTGGCAAAAGAGCTGACATTGATTCAACATTGATCAGTCGTTGATCAGACATTAGCATTTCATTCATTAGATTTCAACCACAAAACAACATTGACTCAATGACACAGTTTCAACATTGGTTACTTGGCTGGAGGTGGATGGTTGTTTGATGGTTGATCAACCGTCAGTTGTTGACCTCAACCAAAAATCAACCATTCTGACTATAATTCAATGTTGATTTACCATTGTGTGCAATCTGGGCAGTTTGTTGCAGCCCTCATCACCTCCTCATCTCCCCCTACTCCCTCCCAAACCTCCCCCACCCAGCCGCTCCTCCCAACCTTCTCCTCTTTACCCCCTCTCATCCCTTCTTCCCTCCCCCTCCTTGAGCTCTGGGTCAGAACATTTTATTACTAGGTGGGGGTTAATCATGTTTCAAATTAAGCACTACATGTTGAGAACAGTGGGTTGTGATTCCTTTCTGTACATTTTCTTACTTGTCTGTAAATATTATTACTGACTGTGCATAATGTGTTGACACAAAAACATCTACAAGTCTGTACTAGGAGTTGTACAGTCCACCTCCCCAATTTTACACTTGTGGTTTGTCCCAACCAAAAAGCCACTTTGCTGCTGGCTTGTTTGCTACCGGCTTCTGAATTGAATTCTCCGCTGAGCAGTTTTATGGTAAGTTTTTCAATATTACTTTGATCTTAAATGTGTTTATTGAAAAATAAGGGCATTGTTTTGTGCCCATAGTAATCCTGGTTATTTTGGGGCAAAACGGATATTTTTAATAATTGAGGTCATGTCTCCTTTTGTATTATTTTCATCCTACCCACCACTCCAGGCCTAAGTATGAAATCCTGTGAGATTTTGTGGGATTTGAGTTTTTAAAATAGGGCGGGGCCTATTGTTTGGTCTGGGAGAGCATGTGGTGGACAAGGAAGTGTAATGCTGGCTGCTCCAGGTGGGCTTTAAATTGTTGTGACATTAATCACTTGTTTTTAACTTTTTATTATGATATGCTTAGGGATGTGCTTAAATGAGCCTCTGTACCAGAACAGCTGAGTTAGATGATTACATGACCGTCTGCAGCCATCAAGAAGTGCAGAAGGTTGTTAATCATCCACAGATTCAATCCAGGTGAGGCAGAAGGGAAACACTTAACATGTAAGGCAGGTGAAACACTGAACTAAACCTGCTAAGGACTGATTCAATCTGTTGATCCTTGGATTGGTAACTGGTTAAATTGAACTGGACTATTGTTACTTGTGTGGGATCTTTATTAGCATATAGACACTTTTTAAGGAATTTAATCAACTTATTTGGAAATATGTGTAGTTGATGGAAGATTGAACCAGCTATTTGATGGAAGTTTATTCTGTATAAATTATAATTTTTCCAACTACACTATAAATCACCTTTTGTTCGATTTATTTGTCTCTGGTGTGTTAAATAAACCTGATCCTCCCTGAGTTTTATTGTTAGGTTTTCTGATAAACAGCCCTTTATTTTAAATATTGATTTAATATCAATATCATAAATCCTACACTATACTACAGCTTGATGGGTAAATGCAGTTGTATATGTAAACATTAAGATAAATATTAATGAAAGATTAAGATATTAATTTAACAGTGAGTGTACATGGGGAACTATATGGTTTGTATTTGTTCTCAGACCTGTAACCAGTACAGTGTTTAATCTTTCATTGTGTTTCAGAACTTTTCAAATGTTTATCATCTTTCTAACTGGCACCTTCCTCACTTTTATTTTTTTCAGCTGTTGCTCTGCAGTTTGACCGAAAGCTGACTCTTGAGGACTGCAGCAAAACTGTCAAGAAGTGGCTTCATTATGCGCCAGAATGAGAGGAAGACATCGCAAGGAATCAAAGTGACGCCAACCAGAGTCAAACTGGGGTTACCACAACTTGTACTGTTTCCCTACTTCATAGGGAACTTCATGGACTCTGTTCTTCTGTGGACAACAGACTGTTGTTTTGACAGTCAAAAAGGAATCAAATATGTTTAAAGATCTGTCCCTCTTTTCTTAAATAAAATGTTAAATCAAACCCATGTTGTCATTTTTAAACTTTTGTACACAGTTTACGCATCATCTGCCAATAATATAGTGTTTAACACCAGTGAAGAAACTTTTAGTGGCATGTTATGATGTAGACCTATCAGACGTAAAATGTACATAAATCCTTAGCTTTCATTCAATATAAAAACCCAAATCTGCATGTACATCCACAGTCAAATGATGGTTGAATCAACATTGATTCAATGTAGAATCAACACAAATCTGCATGCAGATCCACATTCAGATGATGGTTGAATGAACGTTGATTCCTAACTGATTCAATGTAGAATCAACACAAATCTGCATGCAGATCCACGTTCTGATGATGGTTGAATGAACGTTGATTCCTAACTGATTCAATGTAGAATCAACACTAATCTGCATGCAGATCCACAATCAAATGAGTGTTGAATCAACATTGATTCAATGTAGAATCAACACTAATCTGCATGCAGATCCACGTTCAGATGAAGGTTGAATCAACATTGATTCAATGTAGAATCAACATAAATCTGCATGCAGATCCACAATCAAATGAGTGTTGAATCAACATTGATTCAATGTAGAATCAACACTAATCTGCATGCAGATCCACAATCAAATGAGTGTTGAATCAACATTGATTCAATGTAGAATCAACACTAATCTGCATGCAGATCCACGTTCAGATGATGGTTGAATGAACGTTGATTCCTAACTGATTCAATGTAGAATCAACACTAATTTGCATGCAGATCCACGTTCAGATGATGGTTGAATGAACGTTGATTCCTAACTGATTCAATGTAGAATCAACACTAATCTGCATGCAGATCCACTTTCAGATGAGGGTTGAATGAACGTTGATTCCTAACTGATTCAATGTAGAATCAACATAAATCTGCATGCAGATCCACGTTCAGATGATGGTTGAATCACCATTGATTCCTAACTTATTCAATGTAGAATCAACACAAATCTGCATGCAGATCCACGTTCAGATAATGGTTGAATCACCATTGATTCCTAACTTATTCAATGTAGAATCAACACAAATCTGCATGCAGATCCACGTTCAGATAATGGTTGAATCAACGTGGATTCCTAACTGATTCAATGTAATATCAACACAAATAGGCATGTAAGTTGACATACAGATGATGGTTGAATCAACATTGATATAATGTCAGTAATGGTTGAAACCCTAACGTTGATTCAACATACAAGTCACCGACCACTTTCAATGTTGTTTCAATGTCAGCGTTCAACGTTGATTCAATGTTTCTGGCTGACATTGATTCAATGTTGTTTCAATGATTCTGTGCTATCTGGGTTCTGTGACTGTGTATGGTTTCTCCAGGCACTCAGAATGTTTCCCAAGATCTACAGGAATTCTTGTTGGGGAAATGAAAGAGGAGCCAACCAGTGAAGTGCTGTCAGTATCTCACCTCTCTAAATTATTATTATTATTAGAATTTCCTATGGGATGAATAAACAATTTTTTTATTTACATTGTAATTGAATTTGAAAATAGATGCTACAATGATAAGAGAAAATTAGTCTGTCCACTTGACTGTTTTCTGATATATTCATTTATTTTGCATGATTTCAATCTCTTTATGGCCAAAGTAGCTGAATTTACTCATTGCCTGTTTAAGTATAGAAGTCCAGACAAGGCAGTGCAATGCCGTGTCTTACCGCAGGAGGTGCTGTGTCACAGATAAAATGAAGCAGACAGTTGGGCCATACCCATTGTTTCTCTTTATGTTACCATCATACATGCTTGATCACCTTTGTACTACAGATTCTGACATTCCATAGTCTGTTTAATATATTGCATGGATGTATGTAACTTATTTAGTCTTTCTGATTGGCCATAAATACGCAATAAAAATACTCATGGTGAAGCACAAAGTGCAATGTCTCACCAATAGGTGGCAGTTCTGAGCTTGATAAGCAAAATGTGTAATAGCTGATCTTCTATGCATTGAAAAGGCTGAAAAGTAAAAAAAACACCGTCACAAAATAATATTGCAGGTTGATTCTCTCTCTGGCAGTTATCTACATCACAGCAGCCTGTTAGGTTGGGTTTTTTTCTGTTTTTTTTTTTTTCTTTCTTCTGTTCTGTCCTGGGTTTTCTGGGAAGCTGCTATTTCCCCTCTCCTGCCATCCGATGAGGACATATCTGTCACTTCAGTACAGCACCATATTCGCCGTTGTAAAAAGATCTGGTCAGAAACCATCACTGCACTTAATAACACGGCCGCTCAGAACAAGAGACAGGCTGACCGGAAGAGAACCTCTGCGCCCGCTTACTTGGTCGGTCAGAAGGTCAGGTTGTCTACCCGGGACATACCCCTCAAGTCCATGTCCAAGAAATTGTCTCCCAGGTTTATTGGCCCATTTGAGATAGTTTCAGTCATCAGTCCGGCAGCTGTACGCCTTCGTCTTCCTCCCTCCCTACGTGTTCATGCTACTTTCCATGTCTCGCAGATTAAACCTGTCCTGTCCAGTGATCTTTGCCCTCCAGCCAAACCCCCTCCTACCACCCGTTTTATTGACGGTCATCCTGCATACTCCGTCCGCCGGATTGTGGCTTCCCGTCTGCGTGGTCGGGGTCACCAGTACCTCGTTGACTGGGAGGGCTACGGTCCGGAGGAACGCTTGGGTTCCCCGCTCCTTTATCCTTGACCCCTCCCTTATTAGTGATTTCGCCGCCTCTCAGCCTTCCTCCTCTTCTCGGCCGCCAGGTGGCGTCCGTTGAGGGGGGGGGGTACTGTTAGGTTGGGGTATTTTCTGTTTTTTTTTTGTTTCTTCTGTTCTGTCCTGGGTTTTCTGGGAAGCTGCTATTTCCCCTCACAGCCACCAGATGTCACCACTGGGCGGAGCCCCTGGAGAAGTATGGTGGCCAACCTGTAGACACAACTGTGTCTAATTTTCGAGAGCTGCGGAGGTGCTTCATAAGGAGCGACTAGCTGACACTCCAGTGCCTGAGTGTTTGCCTCAACTGGTAAACGTTTCCTTAGTGAAAGCCTTCTACGATTGAACTCGTTTTTTGATCGCTCCTTGTGTTCTCTCTGTCAGGTTTCCTTGCGGTCATCCTGAGAGTCCTTGAGGTGGACAAGCGTTCCCGTCTGAATTTCCCTTGTGTTTCCTCACGACGCCATTGGTGTTACCAATCGGTTGCCCTCCCTCGTGCACTCGCCTCCCTGGTCCCTTCCTGTGGATTCCCTGCATCTCGCCACAGGCTGGGCCTGCCGGCGTTTCATCGGGACCCCCGCTGAGATGTCATCTCGCTCCTCTCACCAGCTACAAGGCTTACCTACTTGCTCTCCAACGGTAACCCATTTCTCCAGCTGCCGCCACCGACAAAACCCAACTCCGCCTTCAAGTAAGCACTCTCTGAAAGACTCTCTGAATTATTTCCTTGGATCTGTCCAGTATTTCACTCCGCTTTTCTCAACAGTCCAACCGGTTTCCCTCTACTCCCAGATTCCAGGACTGTTCCCCCTGATCCCCACCACCTTTCCCCAAATAAATATTGTTTTCATATCGCTTCTCAGTGTGTTCTTGCATGTGGGTAACCCGGCTAGAACCCAACATGACACAGCCAGACTTTTAAAAGTAAATGGAAAATGAGAAACACATTTTTGTGACAGAGATATCCAGAAGAATTGGTGCATGGACTTTATATACAAATCAAAGTAAGATGCAATTTTTGAAAATCAATTATCCTCAATTTTAATAAGAAAAGGGAAATCAACAGGGGGAAATTTTATTTTAAAACATCAAAATTTGACCTTGGATATTTTTTTTCTTTTTACTATCAGTATGGATCAAAGCATCAGTATGGATACTTTAATTCCATGCAGCATGGAATTAATTATGATACTAAATAAGGCATAGTTAAAAATGGTTAAAATAACTAAATGTTTCAATTAAGGTCAAAACTGTGATATAAGCTGATTCAGTGCCTCATCAGTCAGGAACCTCACCGCATGTCAATTAACTAAACCCAAAGTGAGGCATAACTCCACCCCAAGATAAAATTAGTAAAATTCTACCAAAGTGGTTGGAGCCAAAAGACACCGAGCTCTGTAAGCCAGTGTCACAGTTGCCAGCAGCAGAGCAGAAAAGAGAAAAGGCCCACAAAATCATGCCTGTGCAAACACAATTGATCCATGTTCACTATTGCAATTTCAACCTCTAAATGAGGGTGTGGCTGAGTGCGCAGGTTTTAGACACAAACAGGAGCTGTTTGACATAAACATCGACCAAGCTGTACCGTTTGGGAAAATTCAACTGCAGTAATCACCTTTCACCCCAAAGATGGTTTAAGATTAAATATTCCAGTGTTGAATCCATTTATGAAAAAATTGTCACAATTTGCCCAATAAAAAAGGATACACCCATATTGCTCAATTTTTTGAGTTTATTTTAAAAACTAAGTTAATTTGTGGTTTAGTTACTGTTTAACTAAACCACAAATGATCTAAACACCACTTATAAAGGGGCACACCATCTTTATAAACGTGGTGGATGCACAAAACATTCGCTGAAACTGGCATTTCAGCCCCAACCTGGTCTTGAAGACCAGGCTGGGGACCCACCGGTCATACTAAACCTAGATCAGGCTCTCTGATGGCATCCAGGTGGTTCAAATTGGAAGGACATTCTGTCTCCAAGAGTCATGGGAGTGGGATGGCTGATCAGTAACACTGGATTTTCTTCCTCCTGTCCCCCTAGGATCAGCTAGTTGACTGGGAACTTTTGTACTGCAACCGTTCTGCCAAAGTTGCCTTGAGGCTGCAGCTTTTCTTGCTGTGCTGTTGCTGTTTTTTCTGCTTCTGCTTCTGTTGCTGCTGTGTGTGCGCTGGGATTCTGGTCATGCTGCTTTGGTGGACTAGCAGACATTTTTGGGATTGTGTGTCTTTATGTGCTTAAGGGTATTAGTTTATATGAGCAAGTGGGGCTATAATCACATTTCTTATGTTTTTTTTTTCTTTCTTTTGAATGGGAAATTCCGGGACTGTTTTTTTTTTTTTACCTCCCTTTGGAAAAGGGGAACTGTATGGATAATTTCTGAGCTCTGTTTTGTTTTTGTTAATTAAGTTGATTTTGTTGAGTTAATATCTCATTTCTCTTATTTTTCTGAGTTTTCTTTGGGATTGATACATTTGCTAAATAATTTATGGTTTTATTTAGTCGTTGGAAAGTGTGTGTGTGTGTGTGTGTGTGTGTGTGTGTGTGTGTGTGTGTGTTTTTTGTTTTTTTTTTAGATCTGCAGGCCGACTGTGGTGCTGGTAGTCCAACAAGTAATGGTTGTGTTCTGTGTGTTCCCCGCATTCCCGTTACAATGGGAAAAGCATTGTAACGCATGCTTTTCCCATTTTGTGAGCGGTGCTCCTCTCTTTTACTCCATTCCCTACTTTGACACCAACTCCAGTCAGTAAGTCTCAGGTTCCTTTGTGTCTTTAGTAAGGCTAATTAATTTCATTAAATACTAAATTTCATTAAATACTAAATTAACATTTGTGTTTGATACTTTGATTGCGTCTGTCCTTCCCAATCTAAAGAACCAGAGCCTTTTGTAAGTGAAGTGGTTGAAAAATGAACTTTTTGATGTCATCTCATCTATAAAACACAAACCTGATGGTAGGACGTGTTTTTCCCTCACACAGACTCTAACTCATACATAAGTTCATTTGGAGATGAGGGAAACAGGTGACTCAGTGGTGAATTGCAGAATTAAAGAATAGAATAGAATAGAATTCAATTTTATTGTCATTGCACCGTCACAAGTACAAGCAACGAAGGCCACATTGCATCATAATTCCTCCCAGACATTTATTTTCACTCCTTATCAAACTTTACTTATACATCAACTTCATCATAATCCTTCAAAACTGCAGTGTTATTAGTGCTTCGTCTGGTGAGGATCATTTTAAAAAAAAAAAAAAAGGCTTGTAACTTAAATCTTGAATCAAAGTCTGCAGAACAGTTCATGAAAGTTTTCTCACTTCTGTCCCCGGATGATCACCAGGGTAATGTAGATCACAGATTGACATGAATCATCTAGCCACGCAGGGCTGGCCCAAGGCATAAGCAAACTAAGCAGCCGCTTAGGGCCACTAAGGGGGCCCCTCAGTGGAGCTGATTTTTTTTTTTTTTTTTAGTAATCAGTATAATATCAAAAACAAACAATTTCACTATGAAGTGATTTGTTTTTACAATAATACATATTTGATCATGTATTTAGAAATTATTATTTTATGGATAAAAAGAAAAAACAAAATGCTCTTAGGGGCCCTGGTGGCTGCGGTAGGTACCGCACACTTCGCCGGTAACATGAGCTAACGTGCAGAGCAGGGGTGAAAGTAAGGGGGTATGGAGGGGTACTGCGTACCCCCAAAAGATTTAGCGGGGGTACGCAGTACCCTCAAGAAAATGAAGCGGCTGTCTGCTGTAAAGAATCAGCGGGTGCACGCAGCCGTGAGTGCGTCCGCTGATTAGACATGACTGACTGGTTATTCTAACAATGACCAGTCTAAAACATTGGTTTTTAATCTTTTTTGAGGTTCCAAACCCACCAGTTTCATATGCGCATTCACTGAACCCTTCTAATAAGTAAAATATTGCCTGCGCTGCTGGAAACTGTTGAGCGGAGAGGGGGTACGTGCTCCTCCGCAGCACTCATTGGCTAAGCAATGTGACGTGATCCTTTGCAGCAAGTGATGGCAAAGCGGGGCGTCATCACGACTTTACACAGGTGTGTCTTTACTTCCGCGGCAGAGGCTCCACCGAACCCCTGAGACCGACTCATAGAACCCCTGGGGTTCGATCGAACCCAGGTTAAGAACCACTGGTCTAAAACATGACTTAATAAGTTAATAAATAGCTTTTTTCTCACTTCATATTGTTTCTGAACTGTTCGTGATATGCTAGACCCTCAATTCTCCACTTTTTGCCCCCCTCGGAGTTCGTTCGAAGCTTTCGTCAACTGCCAGCCTTTAAAGGTACTCTGCTACAACATTTTGTTACAAAATATCCAAAGTGAAAGCAAAGAGAGATTAACTAATTGTATTTCATGTAATTAGGTTCAATTTCAACAACACATCGCAGCTTGAGAACACCGCTATGACCAGAGATTTCATTTAATTTAACATGAGAGTGCTTGCGCGTTTATCTCCAAAACACAGTGGTTGCCAAGGGGATTGGTGCGTTCGATTAAATAGACTGGGTCATTTTGCAAAGGTGGTGCACTAATACTAAAAACCTCCGCTTGCTTTGGGACAAGATGAACAATAAATCATTTACCATCTACAAACCTTTACATAAAAACGGCTAGAACAACTAAATTGTTAAAAATTTCAAACAAAATCGAAACTTGACCAGCATGCAGAGAAAAATAATGTCCTTATTCAAAAGAAAAGACAGGGAGACCGGAGCTGAGAAGATACCCGACAAAATAAAAAAAAAACAGCTGATGAAGATTTTGAGCAATCTGAGAGTCAGGGTGAGGAGACGCCACGTCACGAAGATGAAGTGGCGCTTCAGAACAAACAGGTCATGATGCTAGGCCTACTCATTATCCTTCTGCCTGGACACAGGAACAATATAACCAGTTTAAAATCAGAAATGAATGGTTATATGCTAGAAATGGAAAACTGGGATGCAGTCCATGCCATGACGTTCAAAAAAAAAAAAAAAATATATATATATATATATATATATATATATATATATATATATATATATATATATAGTAGGCATAGAGAGAGAGAGCCAAACTTTTTCCAAAATTAATTAATTCATAAAGATCTTCCTTTTTTTTTTTTTTTTTTTTTGTGTTTCTTGTCTGATTGGTATTGTTTCTCTGTAAAAGCACTTTGAATTGTCTTTGACTGAAAGGTGCTATATAAATAAAATTGCCTTGCCTTGCCTTGCCTTGCCTTAACACTCCTCTCCAAAGGGCCCTTCGCCATCTTCCAGACGAGGGGCTGGATAAACTAACCTCTGGTGTCTGATCAGTTCTTCTCATATATATAAATCAGACCGTTGTTGGACATGTCTTCACTGCAGTCACGGTCTGCAGTGAAGACATGCTCATTGCCTGCCTTGACGGTTCGTTCTCCCTTCATTAAATAACAATAGAACTCTGTCAGCTTTGGATCCCCACAGATGACGGAGGACAGGTGGTACGTCTCCGTCCCACATTCTGCAGGCACCTCTATGGTCTGAGTGGCTTTTGTTTGGTACTTCCTGGTAAACCTGTGCAGAAAAAACACCAGCACCTTGTTATCGGCCAGACAGTGTTTTTTCTGCCAGGGTGACCCGCAGCCTGAACAACGGCGTTTGCATGCCAAATCCAACCAGTATTCAAGCAGTATAGATATACTGGTTGAAAATAATACTGGTGGAAGGGCAATCAGGGCGCCGTTGTTCAGGAGCCTGAGGGAAGTGGCTCCACAGTTAGAGCAGGAGTCGTTGTCGTATAACTCTATCTCTGTGTCGCCGCCAAACAAATCCAGCCAGACCAGCACAGACTCCAGCAAACTTTTTATGTCGTAATCCTTTCCCACACCTGATGGCAGCTTCTTCTCCCTCAGCTCTATTAGAACAGGGGAAAGGTCTTCCTGACTAAAATGTTTGCCGGGCTGACGGACAGCTGAGAGTAAGAGACTCCCACAGCAGGGGATGGACGATGCCTCCAGAAAAATCCTTTCCTGAGCGAGACACCGCTTGGTGACGCTCAGGTTCAGGATGCTCTGGAAAGCAGCGTTCACCCAGCTGTTCTGGAGCTCACTGGATAACTTGAAAAAGTTCTCCTCAGCTTGTCCGGGTCCTGCAGATGTCCTCCCTACAACTGGCAGATCCGAGCCAACGTTAGCTGCTGAATTATCTTCAGGAGAACAGGAAACCTCGACACCAACAGAAATCTTTAAATTTAGAGGTGTTTTTCTGGGCAAAGGAGCAGCTCTATTGTTATCTTATTTCAAAGGTCCCTGTGAAAGTCCCCTTCAGAGGACTCTTCTGTAAGAATGGGACCAGGGAAACCAAAGCTTTTGCTGTCTCCTCACCCAGAGCTTTGGCTGCGAGATCAGCCGCAGACAAATCTTCCCCAGCCGGGTCAGATTTTTCTGCGACTGTAGTCTCACCCCCATGGTGTACCATCGTCTCCGAACAAACTTCCCCAGCCAGGTCAGTTTGTCCAGAGACAGTACAGTCATCCTCTGTACTGTTTCGTACAGAGGACGAGATGGAGTCCAAGGTCCCAACATCCAAAGCCTTTTCAGGAAAAACTTCCCCAGCCGGGTCGGTTTGTTTTTTGGAAGTGGATGGAATTCCTTTCCAAAACAGATCGTCTTCTTCAGCCTGATCGTTTTCTTTGTTGCCATCCTTCCCAGGAAAGAAACGATCGCACACTTTCTTCATCCCGGTGGTCACGGCATATCCAATGCCCCAACCAACCGGGAATATCAGGGGAACAATCGCCGTTGCAAAACTGAACATTGTTGCTTTATACAAATCTTAATCTCCAAGAAATGTCTGGATCCTGTCTGATGCTTAGAGATTCCAGCATTCAAGCATTAGAACTTCTTTGATCTACTATGGGTGCGTTCACACTGCAGCCTGAAGTGACTCAATTCCGATTTTTTGGCAATTCCGATTGTTTTGCTGGGGCCGTTCACACTGCCAGTAAATGCGACCTGTATGCGTTCTGCAGTGTAAACGGGCAAACAACCTGAAAGTGTCCCGCATGCGCAGTAGAGGGCGCAATAGCGTCAGCGTTCTCAGTGTTCTGCCAACTGCCATAAAAAGAAGTGCTCAGTGTTTGCAGAAGTAAACATGGAGGCTAATGGTGGAGCTTAGCTTACATATTTCAAGTAGTTGTCCGGCCGGAGCAGCATATTAACAACTTAATCCTCATATAATCCATCATGGTTGTTGTTTTTCTTCCCAATTGCGCGTATCAGGACGCATAATAGTGAGATTTGTTCAGAACCAGTGACGTTAAGTTCGGATGAATGCGACCTGAATGTTAGGTCGCATTTGAATCGGATACGTATCGGATATGGGTCACATTCGAAAAAGAATCCGACCTGTGCTGCTCACACTGCCATGAAAAGATCGGATACAGGTCACGTTACGTCAAAAAAATCAGAATTGAGTCACTTCAGGCTGCAGTGTGAACACACCCTGTGATGTACATCTATGACCTCATCAGTCACACTGTCAACCTTTTTTGAGCCAAGGTACACTGTTTTAATTGAAAAAATCACGAGGCACACCACCAACCAAAAATGTAAACAAAGATACTCTGTAGCTGCCTATATTATATATAATGACTATATATATATATATATATATATCTATATATATATCTATATATATAGATATATATATATATATATATATATATATAGATAGATATAATATAGTCATTCTTATCAAAGTGTCTTGAATGGGAATCAAATAAACACAAAAATTTATTTTATCACATTTTACATTTATTTCAAATTGCACATTACATGTCCACTTCAAAAATACACCTGAACAGTGCCAAAACACTGTGGTGTTAAATTTAAAGAAGTTGTAGAAAACTTCAAAGTGTTTTACAAACTAAGCCACAAGCATTCTTATAGCCAGAATACAGAAAATAATTCTTCTTCTGAAAGAAGCAATAATATTTGGGAAAGATTTCACTGTTACAATATGAAGATTTGCATGAACAAAATGTCAATATATGTATATTTTACCCATCTAGTGTGAAACCTGTGCATGTTTGGATGAAAACAGCTGATTTCCTGGCAGAAATTGAAGACAAAGCTCTTTCCTCAACATCTCTCAGTCTCTCTCTGGTTTCAGTTTTTATAGTAGCCAGGCTTGAGAAGCTCACTTCACACAGACATGTTGTGGGAAATGGACCCATGTTTTTTCCAACTACTGCTGAGCTTCACTGTCTTTTCCATCACTGTCGTCACAGTCTTGCTAGATACCGCCATAGACATAATATAAGCATAGACGCCTCATGGACCGCTCTCGCCTATTGTCGCTGACGAGATTTAGGGCGGCCATCTTGGAGCGGTACTCCACTCCACTCAGCGTTATGTGTTTAGCAGCACAATGACGTATCAGCGCATTTAAATTGATCATAACACACTTTTTTGTTACTGGAAACCATATTCAAACATCTATCAAAGCAACATTTATAAACAATTGTATTTTTAAGTATGTTTTTAATACATAGTTCATCATATTTAAATATGCTTAGTGGCTATAACAATAGAATAGGAATGGAATATTCTGATATCGATGTATGATGAGCATATTACAAAGCACACACCCGTTCATAATTTATTTAATAAATTATTTAGTAATATCAATACATATTTTATATAACTATACAAACACTAATAAATAAAAATTAATAATGGCACAAATAAATAATGATTAATACTGAATTATATATACACTGCTAAAAAAAATAAAGGGAACACTCAAATAACACATCCTAGATCTGAATGAATGAAATATTCTCATTGAATACTTTGTTCTGTACAAAGTTGAATGTGCTGACAACAAAATCACACAAAAATCATCAATGGAAATCAAATTTATTAACCAATGGAGGCCTGGATTTGGAGCCACACACAAAATTTAAGTGAAATGTTCCCTTTATTTTTTGAGCAGTATATATATAAACGTGTGTGTGTGAGCATATATATATATATATATATATATATATATATATATATTTTTTTTTTTTTTTTTTTTTTTTTTTCAGCCGACGAGTCCAAAATCCAATGTGAGATTCATCCGTGCTGCAGTGAATCCGTCTCTCTTTATATCTCCCTCTTCTTCCTCACATCGTATCTTTAGGAAATTTTCAAAACAAAAACGGAAGATTTAGGATGTATCTTACTTTTGACCGAGTGAAAGAATATAAATAATAGTCTTTACCACCTGTGTAAAAACTTTGCCGGTGAATGTTATAACACATAATATAAGTTTTATAATATGTGTTATATTGTTTCATTTCTAATATAGGCCCTTGTGTCAGATAATCTAAGTCAATTTTAGAGAATAATTAATTTTTTTTAGATTTACGGAATCTCAGTTAGTCTTCATAGCGGGGCTGAACCCGTATTACACCAAGCACTGTAGCTAATATTAGCTGGTATCTCACCGGTGGACATAAATACAGTAAAGTAATATTCTAATCACAATATATACACAATAATATGTCCTTCTTACTTGTGAAATGTTGTCTGTGGAGCCCTCGCATCAATAATCCATCGATCAGAACAACAATATCCCTCAGTGATGAGGCATCTTCTGTTGTTTTGATTGAGCAAAGTAGGAGGGTATACCGCTCCAAGATGGCCGCCGTATTTCCTGCGCCGGAGCGGTCCATGAGGCGTCTATGCTTATATTATGTCTATGGATACCGCTACCTGTAACATTCATGCATCACTAATTCTCTTGTTTTAATGTAAAATGCTCTGTACCTACTGCCATCTAGTGGTAAGAAAATTACATGATTACGCCGCTAGCCACTACTAACCATGGTTCACACCGAGTTTACGTGCAGCGGCTCCATTTCCCTCCTGTAGTGGCAGCTCGACAGCCCTCAACTTAAAAGCTGCATCATACGAGTTTGAAAACATTTCTCCGTCGTGCCTGCTGCTAGCATGTGGTTGTTCTAAATGAAAATTAACGCGTTCTTCTTTGATTTACAATTTTGACTTCTAATGATTCACTTCCTGCTAGAGAGCCCCCTGGTGGTTGAAGAAAAATACACAGAAAAGCCACACCGGGCTACAATCCGCATGGTTCAAAGTTTAGGAAAAAAGTAGCAGCTTATAGTCCGGAAAATACGGTACCATAGGTGAAATTGAATAATTTCCACGGCACACCTGACGATTACTCACGGCACACTAGTGTGCTGCGGAACAGTGGTTGAAAAACACTGGTCTAGGCTCATGATAGCAAATCACTGACTACGTTTAGTAATACAATGCAATGAATCCGGTGGATCCACCGAACCACGCATTAACCGGTTAGTGCGTGACTTGCCAGTAGAAAAGCATCTTAAGTTACCTTCGATACTGAAGTTCTTTTTCTGAGGTGAGATAGAATCTGGTAGCTGCTCTGGGTTTTAAAACGAAACTTTTGGTTCCTGCAGGTGTCTTAGTATCATTATTCACACACACACACACACACACACTGGAATATTTCCAAATGGATTAATGATACTCAAATGATGAAGAACCTAATTTACTGTGAATAGCTATGTGTCATCTGAAAAAAAATACAAAAAGTCAACACTATTTCCAGGTCTGTAACCCTAAACCAGCACTAAACTTTGTCGTAGATAAGTAGAATTGAAAGTACACCGTAAGGCTATTCAGCTAAATCGTGTAGCCACCACAGGGTATGAACAGCATGCAAACAACCTCTAGTGACCTCTGTGTTGTTCAAAGAGACCCAAAACCTGATTTAAATGAAAGCCAAGAGTGTCCCCTTTAAGATGATGCCAAACATTTTATTATAGACCTTTGACATACCATGAACCTAAGCTATACATAAACCAGTTTCAAAAAACAGAATTTCTCCAAAAGGGTTGTTTACTTCATGAGCTGATTACTATGACTCAGCTACCATTTTGGAAGGGCTATCATAGCAAAATCTTAACTAGAGACATGTATCTTTTCAAAAAATATTGATAGACTTTGCCACCCTGAAATGGACAAAAAAATGGTCTGGCCCATGGACTATAAGTTTGGCTGCACCGATTGCAGTTGCACCGATTGCAGTTTTCTGGCCGATCCCCGGTTACAGATCTTTAAAAAACCTGACCTGCTGATTTTGATTTTGGCTGATATGATTTTTTTTGTCTGAAATGTTGTTAAATATAGCAAGAAAGTCACTGAGTTGGCAACAGTGGGGTGAATATTGTTAACTGCAAACGTGCAGACTTGACCTGGTGGGTCGGTCTGTCGGTCACACCTCTCACTGTAGAGCAGAAGAGGACAGAGACTGATTTTTAAACCTTTGCTGACGAGGATAAGATTAGGAGATAAGATGGGCTTATCCGCCACCCAAAATTAAGGAAATCGGTGCTCAGACTTCAACTGGTGGATAAATCAGTTGGCCAATAAATGTATCCTACATGTATATAATGTAAACAGCACTGCCAGATATGCAATATGTTTATAGCAGGTGTGTGAATGATCTAATGACCGGGCTTCTGATTGCAGCCAGTCCACATTTTTAGCAGAACTAGAGGGCCCCAAAACCACATTTCGCGTAGGGCCCCATGGAGGTTTGCAGCCACGTGTGATTGCTTCACATGTAAATACAGTGGAGACACTGAACTGTCATTCTACTTGATTGGTGCTGCTACAAAATTTTGCAAATGGGAGAATCCAGAAGGACATTCAAACTTTTTGGGCCAAGTGTAATTTTTTATATATATTCTTTTGCCATATGCCATCTTTGGCTTTTTGGTGCATGAGCACTTTAAGTATATATCCTACACAATGGATAAATCTATAAACAAGACCGCAAAGCTGTGAGAATGTAAATATTTCCAACCTGTTCTTGTGACAATCCTAATATTAGCTGAGTCTCACACATTAGCCCTTTCATGCATAGTGGTCACTACAGTGGATTGTAAAGTAGGTTAGGCTCAAGGATCAGAGGTGAGCAGAAAATCAGGACCAGCCACAGCTTCAGTTTCTTCCAGTGATATTTTTTATTCAGTCGTTTCTCAGACTTCTCCCCCAGCATTCAAAAACTCCCTGGTTTTATACAAACTTTGCACCACACCTGTGCTTGATTGGACACAGCCACCAATATACACTGTTTTTCAGGTCTCGTCCCCTCCCAGGCCTCTTTGAGGACATCTAGTGGACCCCTGACAGTATGACCATACGAAAGTTGAAATGGAGAAAACCCAATAGATGCTTGAGGTACTTCTCTATAAGCAAAAAGCAGAAATGGTAACCACTGATCCCAGTCTTTCCCAGAGTCTTTTACAAACTTTTTCAACATTGACTTCAGGGTTTTATTAAACCTTTCAACAAGTCCATCAGTTTGAGGATGGTAAGGACTAGTTTTGACCCCGCTAATTCCCAGAAGTTTATAAACCTCTTTCAGTAAGTTTGAAGTGAAGTTTGAGCCTTGATCTGTAAGGATTTCTCTGGGAATTCCCACCCTTGAAAACAGCTGAAACAGACAATTGGCTATTTGGCGAGCTTTAACTCGTCTCAATGGGAAAGCTTCAGGGTACCTAGTTGCATAGTCGCACACCACTAGAATGTATCTATGTCCTAAACTACTCCTCTCCAGTGGACCGACAATGTCCATAGCAATACGAGAGAAGGGTGTGTCTATTACTGGCATAGGAATAAGTGGGGCTCTGTCACCTTTCTTACTCGGAGCTGTTAACTGACACTGTGGACATGATTTGCAGTATTGTACAGTATCTGCAAACTGTTGTGGCCAAAAAAAACGGCTTGACATTCTGGAGAAAGTTTTCACATATCCCAAATGACCCGCCCAAGGAGCTGAATGGGCCAACTGTAAAACTATTGGCCTTAAACTTGTGGGAACTACTAACTGGTCACCCACTTTGCTACGACGATACAGGCGTTCATTCTTTATAATGAAAACTTCCCGAACTCCCTCTGTAATTTGTGTTGATTCTAGTACACACTTAGCAAAAAGAGACGATAAAGAGGGATCCTGCCTTTGTAATTGGACAATATTGCTCGGAATCACCAGTAGCTCATCAATGTCAGGTTCAGAAAGTAACTCAGCAACTTCTGTCCCTCTTACCCTCTCATGTCTCCTCTGCATTCTGCTTTTTCTTGGACATTGACGTGTTAGACCTTTCTCACCAGGAATTTCAGTGTTAGCAAAAGGTAACTCACTCAAACCAGGCACTGACTGAGACTTCCTAGAGCTAGACCTAGTGACGGCTAGCAGACCCTCACTTGAAGTATCTAGATCTTTCTCTGTCTTTGCCAACATGTCCCTGAGGAGTGGCATATCCCGACCCAATACAACCTGGTAGGGAAGTTTATCCATCACTCCTACAGTAAGTAAATGTTCCTGGTCATGAACTTGAAGGACAACATTGGCCATGGGGTAATCAACATCATCCCCATGAACACACCAGACTTTAACTTTACCAGAAAATGTGGTGTCTCTGGGAAGACAATCTTGCCCAACGAGGGTGCGGCTACTGCCTGAATCTAATAAGGCGACACATGGCTTTCCCTCAATGAAAACACAAATCGTGTGCTCCTGACCCCTAGAGGGTACAGCAGACTCAGGTTTTTCCCCCAGTACATCAAAACACTCTGGTGAAAAACACATGGAAGTTTTACTGACTTGTGGACCCGGGCAATCAGCCTTAAAATGACCAGTTTGGCCACAAGAGTGACAAACCAAAGGACCTCTTTGTTTAAATTCCCTGACACGATTATTGCCGCTGATCGGGGAACTGTCTTTGGGATAATTATGTCTATGTCCATTCCCAGCCCCCGACTTACCCACCATTAAGGGGCCTGAACTCTGTTTCAAAGTCCTGAACCCTTTGTGTGGGCGGCGAGCCGCAAGGAAAGCCTCCGCCATCTCTGCAGCTTCTTTTGAAGTGGAGGGGTTGCGCTCCTTCACCCAGGTTCGAAGATCCGGGCTGAGAACTCTCAGGAACTGCTCCAGCACCACGACATCTCCGATTTGCTCTCTTGTCCTCTTCTTTGGAACCATCCACTTTTCATACAGATCTTTCAGGCGTGTTCGCAGTTCCTTGGGTGTCTCGTCATCCCTCAACGATGTGGACCGGAACCTAGATCTGTAAGTCTCAGCACTTATTTCAAACTTCTCCAGTACAGCAGTTTTTACTTTATCATAGTCCATTGTGTCATCAGTGTCCATAGCTACATAAGCAGCTCTTGCTTTACCGAGGTGCCAGATGCAGGGCCCATTCTGCCCTTGGCCACTGACATCCGGTTGCAATTCTTTCAAATGTTGTCAAATAATGTTCAATATCTTCATCCTCACCATAGGGCTGCATCTTTGGACCTTTCCAACTGGTTGTTCTCAGACTGGATGCTTGTGGTTCCTCAGATGTGCTGGGAGGGCTTTGTCTCTGTTGCACCAATTGTGGCACCTTTGGTCTCACCACAGGACCGGGAAGTGTCCCAGGATCAGCTACAGCACCCTCCAGCTGCATCTGGTGCTCTTGATGTTCCATTTGGACCTCCTGCTGAAGTTGACTGAACTGGTGTTGCATTTTCCTCCACCGACCATCTTGGATTTGTCTGTCGTGCTCCCATTTGGCTTCCTGGTCAGCATGCTGCTGCATCAGGCTTTTCAATAAAACTGAAAGTTCAGAAAGACTTTGTGCCTCAGGTCGCTGCTCACCGGAAGCTTCTGGTAGGTTTTCATCGTCTTGGGCCTCCTCTGTGGAACCCTCTATTGGCCCCTGATGTCTTTTTGATTTGGCTGATCTCTGCATTTCTGACACCTATCGGCCTGGAACCACCGCTGCCACCATTTGTAAAGTAGGTTAGGCTCAAGGATCAGAGGTGAGCAGAAAATCAGGACCAGCCACAGCTTCAGTTTCTTCCAGTGATATTTTTTATTCAGTCGTTTCTCAGACTTCTCCCCCAGCAGTCAAAAACTCCCTGGTTTTATACAAACTTTGCACCACACCTGTGCTTGATTGGACACAGCCACCAAGGAACAGGTCAAACAAACAAAATCTAAATAAAGAAACACCAAAACTACAAATCAATTTACAAACTCCTACATAATGAAATTATCTGTAAAATAAGTTACATAATCCAAGATAACTCAAAAGATTATTTTTAAAGAAAAACAAACAAAGCAATACACAAGAAAAACCCTCTAATTGGTAGAACCCAATAAGGTAATCACTGACATCATCCAGCCACTTAATCAGGAAGTACTGGGTCGGCCCCTCCCACACTCCTGCAGATCTACAAGGACAAATGATGGTGAGTTCAAAGAAAAAATGAATACACCTTGAAACAAATTCAACCCACCATCCAAAATAATAACCAACCTAAACATAGATAGATCCTGCAACATAATGCTAACACAAACAAACCCGGGATAGTAAGTAAAGCAAAATTGCAATGTTTACATTAATTATTATAACCAACTATAAAAATAAGTGAATGATAAAATATAAGGGACAAGTGGTGAACATAAACTGAACCACTTTGTCACATGGATAGCTATCTAAAACCCATTTTCTTGTGCTTTTTGTGGATTGCTATGTTATAAATGCACACAGATGACTGAAGTGGACACTAATGCATCATAAAATACATTATCAACTACTGGCCATCAGCTGCAAATGCAAGAAATGGAAGCTTAAGCGTAAATTCAAGCTGGGAAGACTCTAATCAGCTTGTCGGCATCTCTTATTACCACGCCTCAACCAACCAGCACCAGAGCGCAGGCCGCTCCAGCCAATTACCACGCAAAAGTTCTTTCAAAACAGCAAGCAAACCTGGGTCCTCAGCTTTTCAGCCGCACTTCGACCCACCTCCTCCCCGTCTCCACCCTCATCCTGCCGGACACCTTTTGGACTCCCTCCATGCTACCTCCTTCCTAGGCTACACTCCACCACCAGTGTCTGGGCCGGGGGCAGGGTGAAAGTAGCGGGGTACGCTAGGGTAATGCGTACCCCTAAAAGATTTAGCGGGGGTACGCAATACCTTCAAGAGAGTGGAGCAGCTGTCTGCTGCACAGTGGGTTCACTGTGCAGCCGTGAGTGCGCTCACTAATCAGTCGTGACTGATTAGTTTTTCAAGAACAATCCAAACACAACTTAATCAGTTAATAAACAGTTTCTGAACGTTCAATAAACGACAAACTTGGACTAATTATCTTGTTCGTCTGTGAGAATACGTCATTCACAACAAACATCAAACACAGTAAATATGTTTCATTAAGTATTTAACAAACAAATGGCTTCTACCCTGATAATTATGTTAAATTAAATTGTCTAATTTAAAAATAGTTTTATTGCTCTCTGGCATCTTGCTTTGAGCTCAGAGTCTGAGAGGCTTTTCCTCTATCAAAACATTTTTTTGCTTCTTATTTATTGGAAATATTGATGTTGATGATACTTTCTCCAAAATAATAACCTTTTTCAATCTTTATAGCTCCACTGTTGAAAATGAGGCTCTAACGTTCACAAATGACATTGAAATAAAATCCAGTCCAACATATAGTTTGAGGTGATTCCTCTGGAACCTGTTGGAGGAAAAAATATCCCAACTTCAGAAGATGAGCTTTAACCTGTCGAGAAAAGTCGAGCTCATCCCACTTCCCCATGCTGGAGATTTTAGTTTAATAATAACAATGAATAAAGTTATCTTTAAAACTGATTACACAGGTGACATCAAGACCCAACAGTAGAGTCAGACGGTAATAAAATTAATGCGGTTGTGTGTGTTGTTATAGTGTCCTGCAAACTTTGCTTTAATTCTACTTTTTTCTATTTAATCATAAAAAATCATAGTCAGACAGAAAGAGAGTCATGTAACAGGAAGTGAAACTGTGTAAGAAGCACATAGGATACAGGTGCAGATGGAAGAAGAAGAACTGAGAGTGCAACTCGGAAAGAGGGTTAACTAAAGGTTTTTGTTAACCAAGGAAAAGTTGACGTGAGGAAAGTTGTGTGGGCCTGGGGTCAGTGACATGTAGGAGATGGAAAATGTAAAGATAAGGGAAATGAACGGATGCAGAAGGAATAAAAAGTAACAACACAGAAGGATCGGGGTTCTTTGTTCCGCAGCGTTCGAGTCGAGCAGATGGAGATGCAGAACTAACGGAGGGCTGCGTGATGACACCCCGGGATGACTGCTCGCTGCCCAAGGAAGGAACAAGATCCGTTTACCCACAACCCGGGACTCTGATTCAACTGCGGCCCCACGCTCAACCCAAAGGATTTCAACAATGCTGCAGTGGACATGGGGAATAGACAAAGATCTTTTGTGGATAAAGAACTGAGTTCAGAGAGGATTCTCACCAGTTCAACTTTGGATTTATTCTGAAAGGATTCTGCCAAGACAAAGACAGGACTCCATCCACAGGACGTTAAAGTTTCTGCTGCCAAGATCGTCTCTGCATCTGGGTTCGAGTATTACTGCCTCCCCCCAAAGCCTCTATTTAGATTAAGACATAGCGTAGGGTAGTAATAGGAGTGATTTATGTTGATTCTTTAAAGTTTTTAATTTCTTGATTTTTATTAAAATGCTGTATGTCCTTTTCCCTTGCTAAAGCTTGCTAATAAAATACTAAAGTCTAATTTGATGTTGTGGACAGTTAAATTAATTGAGTCATCTAGATTTAATTTCTCTGATCATTGTAAAATCAATGCTTATGGTCCTAGTAACTTAGGGTGGCTTCGTACGTTCTTTAGTTCAGATAAATAATGTCCCTGGGACTTATTCCTAGTCACTAAAACTATCCAAGTCGGTTACCAAGTGCACGTTAATTATTAGGGAGAGAGCTACCGTTAACAGATGTGGTTCATTGGTTCGGACACCTGCAGGGCTACTCCGATTGTCGGAATTATGGACAGAAGCGGGGCATAACATCTGGATGTAGGTAGTTAGAACTTGGACGTATCTCTCCCGCTCCCAGCTTAAACAAAAGTTCTCTAAATTCTTATCTGCGGTAATACCCGGGGATTAGAGTCTTTTCGGACCCGTGAGACGGAGAGCTGGTCAGTAGTCAGTCTGCTAAAGTTGGGAGGAGTTCAGGGCGTGGCTGAGTACTGAGAATTAACAAACCTAACAGAGCTTTGTGGTTCATCCTATCAGTATGAGAGTCAGGGTGAGGAGGCGCCATGTCCGGAAGAGAAGTGGAAGCTGCAGGATCTTCAGAACAAACAGGTCATGATGCTAGGCTACTGATTATCCCTCTGTCTGGACACAGGATCAATATAACTAGTTTAAAAGATAAAATGAATGGTTATATGCCAGACATGGAAAACTGGGATGCACTCCATGCCATGATGTTCAGAATTTAGGTCTCATGGCATCTCAAAAGTGTTAACACTGCAGCCAATGGGCTGAAGAAAATGCAGCTTTATTTTGTAGCAATTCAAGAGCTACCCAGCTTTTATCACTTCGCAAAAAAATTTATCAGCACAGAAACTCCAAAGCACACAAATAAGCAGTTATATAAAAATTAAATTCCCTTGTCACCCTCCGAGGGTGGTCTCTCTTGTTCATCCTCTGAGCTCGGATCCTCTACCAGAGGCCTGGGAGCTTGAGGGTTCTGCTCAATATCTTGGCTGTGCCTACAACTGCACATTTCTGGACTGAGATGTCTGATGTTGTTCCTTGGATCTGTTTTAGCCACTGCTCCAGTTTGGGGGTGACTGCCCCGAGGGCCCCAATGACCACAGGCCTTCACCTTCCAGGTCTTTTCCAGTTCCTCTCTGAGGCCCTGGTATTTCTCCAGTTCCTTGTGCTCCTTTTTCCTGATGTTGTAGTCAATTGGTATTGCTACATCCACCACAACGGTTTTCCTCTGTTCTTTATCCACCACCACAATGTCCGGTTGGTTCTCCATTACCATCTTGTCTGTCTGGATCTGGAAGTCCCACAGGATCTTAGCTCGGTCATTCTCCACCACCTTTGGGGGTGTTCCCCACTTTGATCTCGGGGCTTCCAGTCCATATTCTGCACAGATGTTTCTGTACACTATGCCCGCCACTTGGTTATGTCGTTCCATGTACCCTTTCCCTGCCAGCATCTTGCACCCTGCTGTTATGTGCTGGACTGTCTCAGAGGCCTCCTTGCACAACCTACACCTTGGGTCTTGTCTGGTGTGGTAGATCTGAGCCTCTATTGCTCTGGTGTATAAACAGCTATGCCTTAATCAGATACCCTGCCAGTAATCAGATATACTTTTGTTATAGTACCCCCAAGAATTTAAAACTACTTTCACCCCTGGCTGGGGGGTAAGACTAACCTGACCTCTGGCCCCGAGCCGATCATCAAAGATCGTGATGATGCTCAGCATGAACATCTTCAGCCGGTGCCCGAGCGCCAAAAGAAAGCAGTCCAATAAATCTTTCTAACTGGCATTAGTAAATCATTAGTGTTTAAACTTTACCTTTAATAACATAAAGTTACCTAATTTTTAAAGTGAAATCAGTAATACTTTTATAACAAATTTATATCAGTAATGATTTCTTGGTTAATGTCAAGTTGTCATAAAGACATTTTGAATAATGTCAACTTTGTATTAAAAGTGTCATAATTTACCGAATGACACTTTATGACAACAGTCATAAATATTCATGAAGGCTTATTCATGTTCATGACAGGTGTTATGTCATGTTTACGACGGTGTCATGACAGTCTTATTCAACCCCCTTCAAATAAAGTGTTACCTTTTTTTTTTTACAAAAAAGTTTTCCTACCTTTTTTTATGCCTTAAGAAAATAAAAAGAAAGTTTGAAAACAAAGGATCATAATTCATGCATGAAAGGGTTAGATTTGGCACAGTAACTAAAAACAAGTACAGAAGACAGTGAGAAATTCATATATATTTTTACCTTTTATTTTGAAGTAAAAATGACAGGTTATCATTTTTAAAAAACATCACTTATGTACCACTGCAGTGTTTCCTTATTTATTGATCTTAAACATAAAATGCATTCACTAAACTGTGAAATACCACTTTAATGTGTTAATCTAGAGTGGGTGGCATAAGGTTTGTCATTAATTTTCCTCTGGTACTGCAGCAACTTTCATGTTGGTCTTATACCATTCATTTGAGATCATTACCAGGATAAAAGTGAAATGCAGATCTAATTATGTCTGGCCTAATAAGACTTGTAGCAGTTCTGTGAAAGAGGTAGGCTCGCTTATTGAAACTGATTTAAAAAACCTCCAGACAAATTTAAAGTGTCAAAATGTTTATATAGTTTAAGTGGTGGATAAAGCCACTCGTCACCTGTTACAGGTTACATTTGTGTTGTGGTGAAGCAACGTTGTTTCCACAATTCACTTGTTGCATGCTGCTGACAGTCAAGCATGAAAGAGAGAGGATGAATTATCATTGGACTTCACAGCACAGAACAACACACAACTGGTGTGTTGTTCAAGAAGCCAATGACTTTCTCTGTCTTGTTGATTGTTGACTGTATTTTTATTTCAAGCTGTCAAGTTTTAACAATTCAGGGAGAGTTGAACAGTGCTGCATTATATTTTCAAATGTACAAACATCAGTCACACTTTTCTTAAAATACGGTTCCCTGACTTTTTCTGTCATCAGAAAACTTCCTCTTTACAAAACTGCCTGAGCTAACATTTGCATATGACAAGGAGTGACATTCGTCCTTGTCATATGCAGTCTTCTACAACAGGTTTTCATGGTAAAACATTATTTTAATACTGGCTGCTGGTAGTAAACTCTATCTTTGGCTGGCCAAAAAGTCCTTTTGAAAAAAAATGAGCCGACAAACTACATGTGGGAGTGGATCTCAGCACGCTTCAAAAGCCCTAAAAAACAACAAACTTCCTACATTTGTAGGAATATCTGCTGAAAAGGCTGCAATCTAAGCGTTTGTAAACCTCTGATTTCAACACTGTGAAAATCATTATTGCTCTCCAAAAAAGTACAAAAATAAATAAATAAATAAATAAATACATGCAAACAAAAAACATTCTACAGTCAAGATGAGCTGCGAGAGAGAAATGAGGCCTCGGCTGCTGGGACAATCACAAATCCCTGTAATCCCTGACACCAAAATTGCACTGTGCCATTTGATCCTTGCTTTAAAAACTGTGGATCAATGACATTGATGGTCACATTTAAATATAGGTACTGAAATAAAAAATAAAGACTGAATTTGCAAATAAATGCTAAAACATGGCATACCTTTTCATTTTCACCATCATGTTTCTGTTTTAGTAAACAGACTAACATTTTGTGAAATAAATTTCTGCTAGCTTCAGTTTATATAAGTGAGTAATTTTGAAATACAAACACAAAAACAGGAGTGAACCTGTTGTCAGAGAAGCTCTGCTGCTCTCCAGGTCTGTTATGAAGGTGTATAATAACGATTAATCCGGTTTGTCCTCATTCCCCCTTCTCTCCTGTCCAAAGCAGGCACCATTAGCAGAAATGGGTCAGCTTTAATCCACCGCCAAATTAATGGAAATAAAAATGCTTCCATTTGTGACTGATGCCGCTGTGTGTGAGGATTTCTTTGAACGAGTAAGAGGGGGTGTGAGTTGTCAGCATGAATTCATTATCCAGGTGCCCTGTAATGTGTATATAATAGTTTATGCATAAACTTGTGTGTGTGTGTTTCTGTTTCCGCAAACAAAATTTGGAACAAGCCTTGCACTTCAAAGAACAGTGGCAATGCAAAAACTTTTTAGTCTCTTTCAAAACCACATCTTTAGTGTTATTCTTTAAGGCAGCCAGTAATCTGCAAACAACAAAGAAAAGATAAAAGGTTTTTAGTTTACTTTTGTGTGTGTGTGTCATTCTACCGTATGGAACCAAAGATAAGTGATAATTGCCTCCGTCTGCCACATCCCATGATAATGTCTATAGTAGTTTTTCCACAATTAAATGCAAGCAATCCATTTAATCGTCAAATACAACAAAGTGCCCACTAAGGTCTGTTGTGGTAGCACATCCTTTCAAAATCAACACAAAGTCATTTAAGTAATATAAATCCAGTTCAAGTTCAATTTAGTTCATTTATCCAGTGCAAATTCTGTCATGATTCCTCTCACTTGTGTTCATACATGAACACAAAATATGTAAACATAAATTTTCCATAAAATGTTATTTTCCATAGAATAGAATTTTATATAAAATCTTATTTTCTATATATATATAAAAAAAACATAGAAAATAAACACATTTCTATACAGTTTAATTCCTTTTGGTTACACATTTTTCTGTGTGCGTGTGTGTGTGTGTGTGTGTGTGTGTGATCTGTTTCTGCTCATTTTGGACTAAATGCCCTCTGGACTTTATAAAGACCTTTACAAGTACAGACCATTTACCATCTTCAGTTTCAGCAGGAAGACTGTGTGATCATGTGACATCATTTTAATAAAGAGGAGCCACTAACTGTCTGGGTCGTCCTTCTGAGACAAAGTAAGACCTGTCGTCAATTTCTTCACTGTAAAAAAAGGACTGCTTCTTATAAGAAGCCCTGGATTCAAAATACATAACCTCCTGCTCAAAATGTTAAGACCGGATTTCATAATCTGGCTTTTGTGAAACAGCCCTCTGGCCTGATAATAACACAAACTAGGGCTGAAACGATTCCTCGAATGATTCGAGTACCGCGATTACTAAAATTCCTCGAGGAAAATTTACCTGCCTCGAAGCTTCGTTAATTTATGTTTTATTAGTTAGCGCACCGTGTTCCGGCCGGGACTTCATTTGCGTTGCGCGGAGCTCTCACTTCCGCCTCTAAGTTGTTGACAAAAGCTAAGTCTCAGCGGCATAAAGTCCAATCTTCAAGATTGGCCCGTGGGGATTTTATTGATTGATGATAATGCCCGACTTTTTATCGTTTTTGGGGAACCAATAAGCATCCTTAAAATGACTGGGGGATGCCTGGAGTACGGCAGCATTTCTCCTCCGGGGCTGCTGGTTGAAAGCGAACGGCGGGAAGAGCGCTGAGGTGAGCGGATAGCCTGAACAGGGCGGGCGGCTGAGTAGCTGATGCTTACCGTGTAAATGTAGCTTTACCGACGAACCGCACAATAAATTTCATATCCCGGTCTGAAGAAACGGGTGGCGGAGCGCATCGTACATGGCTGGTAGATGAGTTTCTGAGTGTGACCAGTGAAGGTGTCGTAAATATCCCGTATTGCTTCCCCCCGTGTTCGTCCCCCGGTCTAACGGTTCGTCAGTCCGCTGGTCTATTTCCTCCCCTCCACCCCATCTTACGTTCGTTCATTCGCCCTCTCCTCCCACTCCAGGCGGCATTTCCCGTATTTTCAAACCCAAAGCGTGACAGGTTAGGTGGCAAGGTGAGTTTAATTAATCTATTAAACTCACTGAAGATGAATACATAAACTAAAAGCTGGATTGTAGACATTTTTTATAAGCATATTTGTGAGCCTGCCTCTTTGTTATTAAATTCAATATAATTTCAGATTTTTCTATAACTTTTCTTAGAAAGTGAGCTATTATTGTTACAGGTTAGTTTTCTAAACTACAAAAAAGCAACTGTTAGGGAAGCTCAAATATGAAAAATTGGACTGATACTGATATCTGATAGTAACACCGGTATTATGCCAGATTTACCAATATTTCATTTTATAATTTTTTTTTATCCGATTACTCGATTAATCGTAAGAATAATCGATAGATTACTCGATTACTAAAATATTCGTTTACAACAGCCCTAACACAAACACAACAATTTTGTTCTGTTTGTTATCATCTTCTTTTATAAGTATTATTCAAACTGAATACAATACTCAGTTAATCATTATGATTAAGAAGTTGTTGGTCTATATTAGAAATTATTTTCAGCTTTATTGACTTTTCTGATTCTTAGAATTTGCTGTCAGACAATTATTAAATGAAAGATATTTGTTGTGGTCAAATAGCAGTATAATTACATACCAGTCGTTGTGTGTAGTTATTTTTGAGGTTTTCTGTTTAGTCCTATTCCTGTCCTGTCTTCCCTGTTGATTGGTTCCCAGGTGTGTCTAGTTACCTGATTACCCTCCCATGTATTTAAACCCACCTGTTGTCTTTGTCTCTTGTTGGGTCCTTGTCGTATGTCAGTTGTTGTCTCACGTCTCTGCTCTCCAGTCAAACTGCGAAGTCCTGTTTAGCATTAGCTCTCGTTTTCTGTCCTGTGTATCAGTTGCTACTGGTAATTAGCTGTGTGCTAAACTCTCTGCTGTACCGCCTGTGTTGGACTGTTTGAGCTCTCTTTAAATCATCTTCATCATCATCACCATCATCTGGGTCTCAGCATTCGTTCTCACCACCACCACCTCATGACAAGTCATTAGACTAATGAAAGGAAATTACTTGTTTTTTTTAAAAGGTCTGACTTTTGTCCCCTTTAATTAACCTTGCCATCATTCTTTCCCTAGATTGCCAAGAAAATGGAGGTTCTGATACAAACTCAGGTATGTTAGGTAGCCCTGTGAATTCCAGCTCACTTACTCCATAATTATGCTTTATTTAGGGTCACAGCATCAAGGACATCAAGGTTTTTATCTGACGCTTTGATCAGCCTCTCCAGCACTGGCCTAAGGGATATAGACATAAGACGTAACATTTTTTATTTGTCATTATGTTTGTAGAAAATAATGACATTGGAGTGGTACCTTCAGTGATGTATAGATAAATAAAGTCTGTATCAGTCCTTAGGGTGTAGTAAATGTGTGTGAATGTGTCTGCAGGGGGCAGGATAGGAGATGGACAGATAGACTTCTCAGCTCTTGAGAATAAAGCTGTTCTTTAGTCAAGTGGTTGTGCTCTTTATGTATTTGTACCATTTCCCAGAATGCAGTGGTAGAAACAGCTTGGGTCCTGGATGGCTGGGGTCAGTACAGCAATACAACTGCCTTTCTTTGCAGCATACCTGTCAAGTTTTGGTCTTCAGAATACAGTATATGTCGCGGTCCGGGGGGGTGGGTGTGGGTGAGAGACAAGAGACATGAAACGTAAGAGCGGGGGACAAACATAGTGTAATAGGACCGGGGGACTATGGGAATAAAAAAAACAGTAGTTTTCCGGCCAAAACGGGAGACTTCACAGGTATGTTTTGCCACCCACCACAGAAGCCCACCATCCATATACTTTCGGCCTGAATTTCAGGTCTGGTTTGGTTTAGGCTGGGGCTACAGATCTAAACTCTAACCCACAGGCTCTGATCATTTACTGGATCAAAATTCATGCAAAAAAGTGAAGCATAGACGTTCTGGAGAGAAATTAGTTAAAATATCTAGGTGAATCTTCCGAATAAGCCATTTGTGAAAATGTGGCCCCATATGTCCCATTTGAAATTTCTCAGGTTTGTTCCTTATGTTTGTAAATAGTAATTCTACCTTAAAACAATTGTCTTTAGAATGAAATGAGTTAGAAATACCCCTATGTGCAGTTTGAACGCTGTGTGTGAAAGCACTCAGTACTGCACACAGACATAGAAAATAACACAGGGTAGTTTCTCAGGAGCCCATTGGCAGATTTGGATGATAGACATTAGTGGTGTGAGCAGTGTTGTGTTCAAGACCACCTAACCCGACACCAAGACAAGACCAAGACCAGAGTGTATCGAGACCGAGACAAGACCAAGACTTTTAGGGTCCGAGACCAAGTCAAGACCAAGACCGAGGGAAGTCGAGACCGAGTCAAGACCAAGACCAGCGGCCTGTGCTACATGACACAATAAAATTTAAAATATGATCAAAATTACTTCTCAAATTGATCTGAAAGATCCATATTCACATAAAAACACCTAGATATTAAATACTTAATTCAATTAATCAATATTAATTTTGCTTCCATCTCTGTGCTACAATCCGCAGTGGTCTCGTGCCATCCTTAAAAAGATAATGCCCTGGGTGTTTGTCCATGTTGCTCATGTCAGAAACCACCACTGTCTGCACCATTAAACATAGCAATTGAGGCAATGCCCTGACGGTAAATAACGCTCAACTATGAACACTGACCAAGGAGCAACAAGCAAGAAGTAACCATGACTGGTAGAAAAGACTAAGTCGTATTTCAGATGCAAAAAACGCAATACTATGAACGTTGTTGTCTTCCTAATATAATGAGCTTTTAAGTTTTCATTAATTTCCAAGCAATCCTGAATTAAGAAGATGGTGGCTTGTAAATATTTGTCACTACCAGTTAAAGCTAACGCTGCACAACACAAAGTTTGCAGCCTTCACTTCAGTCCGGATCAGCCTAAAAATACCAGGGATACGGATGATAAATAAAGGAGCCTCCCTGAGTTATTTCCATGAAATCACTTCTGTATTCAGCCTGAAAAAGCGAGTATATGGGAACGAGAGAGCAGACCAGAGCCAGACAGCCAAGCAACTGATCCGCCTGTACATACTGCTGTAAACACCGTCCTGAGCTCTTCACAAGAAACATGCAAAGGTAATAAAACGAAATAACACGGAGACATGAAGTGAATAGGAAAGGGTCCTTTGAAATTTGCCAGGTGGCGCCCTTGAGCCATTTCTGTTGTGATTTTTCCGGGGACCTTAAAATACGTAAATTTTACACAGGTTCTATGCCCCCGCCAAGTTTGGTGAGTTTTTGAATATGATAAAGCCCCCAAAAAGCCAATTCATTTTGGTGAAGAATAATAATAATAAACAGCACGATTACAATAGGCCTTCGCAGCGCTTAGCTGCTCGGGCCTAATTAAGATAAGTGTCACAAATCTGTGCAGAAGGATATCTGAGTTGTGGAGCGGCAGCAGGAGCTCTGTGCGCTGCACTTTGACAATAAATACAGGGCCGTAACGCAGAACCTGGAGGCTGGGGCATGTGCGTGCGAGGACTATGGCAAATGATACAAGTTTTGCGTGTGTGGGCAAAGGAATCTTGGGCCCCCCAACAAAAAATTTGTTTGGGCCCCCCACGCAGCTGCTGTTACAGTTTTTTGAGTCTCTTTGACCTATAAAAAGCGTCACAATTTTAAAGACTTGCATCTGCCTTGCTTTCTTTGGTTCAGTACTGATACTAGCACAATATTGCTCATGAATTTAACATCCAATAGTATACATACAGTATGCAAGTAGGTTGCTTAAATTTTTTCTATTAGTTTTAGATTGCTGAATTGTCTCTCCCCATGAGCAACAGTCAAAGCAACATGCAACTACACAAGCAATCCAGTCTTCTCAAAAATGCTATGTAGTTGCATTTTATTCAAGCTGAAGTATGTAACTTTCATAAACATGTTTTCTCAATATTTGTTAAAGCTGTCATGTCGTAGCAGTTTGCTATGAGACAGATAATCTGTGAAAATAATCAATATCCTCCATCTCATTCCTGAATTACTATTACTGATTAAAGTAATGCACCATTCTGACCAAAACAACCAATCAGAACTAGTAGGACACTCTTAGCACTGTGTTGGTAATTGTGGCAGCTGTGCTGTCAAGAGAAAAAAAAAACTTCCAAGACTGCAGCTTGTGACACAGAGATGTTGGTACAGCAAGAAACATATGCTGCATTTTTTATCTTGGCAGAAAATGCCCACATCCTCACAAGACCAGAATGACTTCTTTAGCACTAATTTTAACACAACACACGCGCACACACACACACACACACACACACACACACGCTCATTAAATGAGATAGTGCTTCATTTATCTGTGGTGCATTATTTATCAATAGCGCTGTTGCTACTCCACAAGGTATTTACAGCATGGAAAACATTTAGAGCAAAGAAGGGAAGATTGGAAAAATTAATATTCCATGGGATTGGTATGCAAATCACTGGTCCTTCTGGAATAGTAACCCTTATAACACAAATAAACACAAACACAGGATACACTCAGTAAGAACTTATAAAGGATGGTTTTAGACTTAGGAGGTGGAGGGATTAAGGGTGAAATGGCATTTAAAGGTAAGTAAGAAATTCTGTCCTATCAGTAGGATAGAATTTGAAAAAAAATTACAAGAAAAGACAAACTATGGGGATGAGGAAGAAAATTAAGAGTATGATTAGTGTAAGGGTAAGTGATAATTATTCAGATTAGAGGTCATAAGTTAGAAAGCAGTAGGTTTTAGAAATGACTCATGAGCTTATTGGATTTTGGCCATTGGTGGCTATGATCTTGACTTGTTTCCTCATTCAAACTCATTTTCAGGTATTTTCATTTGTTTTTGTTCCTTTTTAGATAAAGTATTACAAATGCTGAGTTCAGAAAATTACCTACACTATATGGAAATTGCTATTTGATAAACAATAAATCAATTAATCGCACGATAAATTAAACCTATCAACCTCATTTTAATTATCGGCTTTACCGTCTCTGTTGTGGTTTGTGGCGGTGAGAACGAACGCAGGAGTATGGAGTTAGATTTGTTTCACAATTATTCAATAAAAAAAAATCATGTCAAACAAAAAAAGTAGTATTCAATCAAAAAAAAGTCAAACATAAGAAGTAGTATTCAATCAAAAAAAATCATGTCAAACAAAAAAAATCTTAACTTTTTAATCATAAAAATCATTTTTTACGAAACAAAAAAAATTTTAAAGATTTTTTTTGATTGAAGTCACTAATTTTTTGATTGAAACTTTTTTTTTGGTTGAGTCTTTTTTTGGTTGAAACTTTTTCTTTATTTGCTTTGGCAAAGCTTACATGAACATTCTGGCTTAAGGACGAGCAATGTAAGACGTGTTCCGATTGGTTAGCGCTGACTAAAGCGGATGACTCCTTGAGATCTCAGAACTCCGTCCCGAACTGCAGGGCTTTGGTGACGGGACAGAATGTGAATGGTAAGTAATCTTCACAAAATTACACCATTTAGCAGCTTCTAAAGTGTCCACCCTATTTCAAAGAAGACATCTTACACAACTTATGACGACAGTCACATATTTTGTCTGCCGCGATCCCAGGTGCTAGCTAATGTTAGCACTAGGTAAAGTTCATAAACTAGGCTTGTGTAATATTTGTTAACCAGCGCACCTCTGTCGAGTGGCATTAAGCGTGGAAAATACCAAATATATCTGGAGGAAATGTGTTTAAAACTGTTATAAAACGGAGCGATGAACTAGATGTGAATTATGGCATAAAAACAGAGAATCTGACGCTGAACAGTGAAAAATCAACACATGATGTTAAACATGACGATTAGGCGGCGCAGCAGGTGATGAGAGAAGATTACTGATGGTGAGTGTGCCATGTGGGTGAAATTTTATGGAAGATACTCTGATGTCCCATTCTCCTGAAGGCAGCACAGAGCTGCACCACCAGAAACCACAGAAACACTGAAGAGAAGAAGAGTTATGATTAATGTAGTCACAGTTCTGTCCATGTTTTAATGTTGCAGAGCTCAGTCGTTTTGCAAATAGATCAATGTTTAAACTGGCATGTTGAACATCTTTTATCTGATCATTTTGTGGAATATTTAACAACTAAAAAATGGCACAGAACAAGAATATCTTTTCCACTCTGGCTGCTGTTAGGCCTACCGATTTTAAGTTGAATGTCCATTCATTGTATTTTTCGCAGACACCTATGAAAATAATTTCTATTCCCATGGCTTTCTTGTTTTCTGGAAAATTATTTTTGATAATAAATACAGAAATATGCATAAAAATCAAAACATCTACAATAGTGATAGTAATATTAATAATAAAATAATAGTTAGTGCAAAGTAGCCTACAAATTCTTTGGTGGGGCGCGGTGAGGGACCTGGATAAAGGCTAGGGGGGCGCTGGCCCGAAAAAGGTTGAGAAACACTGAGCTAGAGTCAGCGTAAAATCCTGACTGAATGAAAATCATTTTAACCTATTTATGTCACGTTAACGAAGAACAACTGAAAACTTTAAAGATATTAATAGTAGTTTATAGAGGTCAACCAGCACAAATGTAGCACAAACGTTTGACACCAATTTTGTTTGATTTCATAGAAGTGGCGGGGCTGGTTGACCTTTTGACCTTTACACCCTCCAAACTAACCGACTGAGTTGAGTAAAGCTGTTGAATGCAGGTAATGTTAGCTAAAAGATGACTAGCTAATATCAATACAGAACCCCCCCTTCGTTTCAACCAGACAGCCATTTGTAATCCATAGGGGGGCGCAGAAGAAAAAGTCTGGGAACCGCTGCTCTACAGGATGATCGGCCAGCGACAAAGGCCAACATTCTAAGATTGTCGTAAGGGGAAAATAGGGTCAAAAAAATCGTGTAGTGTGAACTATTGCATTAGGTAGTCGGATGTGCCCATCTTCTCTATTTAAATCTAGTGATTACTGAAGGGCAACATAGAATACAGACTTCATAATCTGCACTCTTTTGGTTGAATGCAGTATTTATTTCCACTTTGGCTTTATGTTGTTTAGTTTTTATTCAAGTACGTTTTAGACTCAGAATCTGTTTTATTTTTGTTTTTCGTTTTGTTTATTTAGTTTATCAGTTCCAGTGTTGTGTGTTCTTTTGAAAATAAAGTGTATCTATCTATGGCAGGAAATCGCTTGCATTATTATGTCATTTCCATTAAATCAGTGTCAAAAGGTATTGAAACAATATTAACGTTTATCGCAATAATTTTTTAGACAATTAATTGCTCCGCAAAATTTGTTATCATGACAGGCCTAGTAAGAAAAACAAAACCCTGCTTGTTTGTTTTTCCATAATACGGAAAAACAAACAGTAGCGAAAATCTCTCAAAATAATATCAATTTCTGTCAGCAAAAATGTGACAAAATTCAATTAATTTGATCCACGCTCTGATCCACGCTTCAAACTCTAGCAGCCATTCTATGTCATCTCTTTCATCTTATGTTTGTTTAAATATCCATAAAGGGAATCTTCCCGCAGTAGGGACCTAATCACATGTTTTTCTCTTGTTGGCTGCCACACCAACACACACACCTTTATAACTGTCCACACCTGAAATCATTTATGATTATGTCCAAAATCAGTTTTAAACAGTGAAACTTTATATAATCCATAAATCAAATAACTGAAACTGTCCTAAAAACAGCTTGACATACTTACCTATTGGATTAATTAATCGAAAGAAACATAAATACAGCACTTATATTACAAGAGTTAGCTGCCACCTGCAGCTAAAAGACAAGCTTCATTGTGAAATTTATTCTGGCTGTCTTGGACGTTTGTTAATTTTGCTTCATCAAGTTTGCACTGTGGATGGCAGGCTTAACCAGGAGAGACAATGTTGCCACTTTGTCAGCTCTCTCTCTGTATGTATGCATGTCTGTGTGTGTGTGTCGGATCCTTCCAATTGGTTAGAGCGCATTTTGTGATGATACATAAAGGCTTCTGACTATTCTAAGCAAACTGAGAAAAAAAATGTCCATATTTTGACAAAAATGGAAAGTGACATTTAATCTGCTTCTGATTCTGCAAACCTTTCTCATTATATCCTGATAGAAGTGTATATCCGTAAAACACAAGCATGAGATAATTGGTAAGGAAAGCTGTGTCTAAGTAAGTTGTAATTCAAAGATTTGCAAGACTGTAATCATCAGTGGGATTCTACACCTTGATATATTAGTGATAAAAAATAATAATAATTGGACAAAAATGTAGAGGAAACGTTTAATGTAAAGTCAGAATTCCAACACACCAGTAGTACAACTGTATTACCAGACAAAGATGGTCTCACCACTGGTTCTGGATTTTGTTGTCAGCTTTAACTTTTTCTTTTTTCACATTAAACTTTTTTGAACAATAAACATTTCTACTGCCTGTCTGCCTGCATATGGGTCACACTATTACACGTCATTAGTCTACTTTTGAATGCAGCCCAAATTTTTATTTTTTCTTCATTGCATTTTACTTTTCGGATAAGTTAAACCTGAACATGGGCAACTGTGAATGGCAAAAAAATTTAGAGTCTCACCTCTACTAGTCAGTTCGCAAAATGTTATGTCACATCCATCCATGCGTCAGAGCTGAACTGCTGCTCAGTTTGCTGAAAAATGATGGACACTTTGCCGCTTAAACCATCAAGGTGCTACCATGACAGAAGAGAACACAAAACACAGTCATCAACTGCCTTCTGAGTGACACACACCAGCAAACAGATCATGATGGCACATCTAGAGTGTGTGGATGTTTGCGCGTGTTTTGATATGTATGCATGTGCGCGCGCGTGTGTGTGTGTGTTGAATGGTCCACCAATGCACTTATTGGAATTGTAAATACCAGATCTCTTTCCTTGTATAAAACACCCACATTTTCTTAAATAAACTTATGCCTCTCGCCTTATTTTTATTTGTAGTTCAATAAACAATAGAAACTCATAACAAGACGTCAGAAAAACTCAAAACCAACTGCATGGAAACAGAAACACTAACAAAAATGCTGGCATAAACATATATCACTTAGGAGGAAAGACGTTAAGCTGAATTTTTAGTGTTCTTAAAATCCCAGAAGGTTTTTTTCTCCCAACCTCCAGCAGAGGCCTGACTGGGCCCCGTGCCCCAGGAGCCACCAGGATGAGCTGGAACTTACCCACGTACCGACCACCAGAGGGGAGTGTGTTGTCAGACAGGAGGCAGGTTGTGAGGGGAAGACATGCAGCAAACATCATTGGGCTGGGACTTAAACCTGGCCCTGTAGAGGATTAAGGCCTCCATACAAAGGCCACAGCCACACCTGGAAAGAGATTAATTAAATTCAGTGTGGAAAAGTTTATAATATAAAATGTGGAAAAAACTAAATGCTGTGAATGCTTTCCAGATGCTGCACTGTGGCATGTTTGCAAATGTAGTGAGTCTGTTAACCAAAACAATAAAATTGCATTTGGGCAGTAGAGCCACATAACTATTTATGTTAAAAGACATGGTGTGCACACCATGTGGATACTCATCATTTTTAAATATTTGGCTCCCAGAGCAGTACATCCCTCCACCTTATCCTCGACTAGACTGTCATCCTCATAAGGGCCTGCACGCTCCACCTGTAATTCATCTAAACCAAACAGCTGTTCATGAGCTGTTCACCAGCTACAAAACCAGAGTAGCTGGTGAATCTCACAGTTTAAAACAGTTTGTGTTAGAATATTAACATAATTGTGATGGGGCAAAAAAATAGTTTCTCAGTGTATTTTTTTTAACTGTGAGATATCAAAAAACAGCAGTCTACAATGGATTTTTCTCACTCATTCTCACTTTTCTGCTGTTTTTGTGGCTGGTGTTTCAGGCTCTTGATGGGATATTGAAGTGTTGTATTCTTTTTGTTAAACATTTTATTTCAGTTTACTTTTTAACATGTCGGTTTGTAGTGATCAGTCAGTGCTTTTGGATCTGTTTTTTATGACATCTTCAGATATATTGTGGCCACACAATTCATAAACTATCATAATAAATTGTATACTTGTACAATTAAAAGATGACACATTATTTTATGGAATTTCCTTTAGCTTTACTATTGCACACATTTGCTTTCCCATTGTTTCCAGCTTCTGCAGCATCACCAGATTTATTTCCATCCGGAGTCTCAATATAAGATCTTGAACTGATGATGGCCACTGCCCAAAGCCTTCACCAACATCCCAAAGGTTCTGAGCAGGGCTCAGGTCTGAACTCTGTTCTAGTGTTAAGAAGGGGGCTATTATTATTAATTAATAACACTTTCTCATATTAGGACAAAAAAACAAACAATAAAAGGCATTGCCCATAACAATTAATTGTTTTATTTTTATACAAAATGCTTGACTCAGCTTCAGATGAAGTCTCTTTTTCTTTGGGATATACTTTCTTACTTTCTAAGTATGAATTTTTATGGCAGCAGTTTTCTCAGTAACTTTACCCCTCAGAGATCTCTGCTGCATCAGGACTTGTCCCTTTTCAGCTCCCAAACATCTCCAAAGCCATGACAGCTGTCGTTCACCTCCTCCCACCTTTCCTTCCAGACATTGTCCTAAGTTTTCTAAACTTCTCCACAGGTAAATAATTCATTTCTAGTTACTGCTGCTCATCCCATTTAATGCTGAAAGAAAAGTAATGTCCCATTTACTGATATTGTTGATATATTTATTGCTCATTTTGGCTTGGCTCATTGATTTGACGATATGTGCTACTTCGTTAGCATGGGTAAACAGCTTTGTCTATCTGTCAGAGCTACCTTTAGATAACTGCTACTGTCATATTTACAAGTTAAAACCATAGTTGATACACCAGCAGCATGTTCCATATGCACTCAGCTTTGGAGTCGTTCCTCCAGCTCTGCCCCTCTGGCTTTCACCCCACAATTAGTTTCCACACTGCTACAGGCAGTGATGTTTACTCCTAGTTTCAGTCAGTAAAAATTAATATTCACTCGGAAATGGATGACTAACTATATACTAGAAGACTGGGATAAACGTGATTCAGAAAATTCTCCAGATGGAGGAACTGACATTTGACTGAAACTGGAGCATGATAGATTTGAAGAATGTCAGACTGTGGAATGTTTCACACTTTACTATGTACAGAGGGTCTGGACCCTTGGCTACTGAGAAACAATTTCTTCCTGTATATGTGAACTCTGTTGAGGTTTAAAAATTTTACCCAATCTCTATCATTTGACTGTGGCGTGTGTAATGCACCAGTTTGACGCTGAACTGGTGCATCAAAATGACGTTTACCAGACATAGCCTGCACTGCAAACAGCCATCATCCACTGTGAAAAGAGAAGTACACTGTGCAACAGCCACTATTGATGTTAATCCAATGTTTTGGAAGAGCAACCAACACGGACTGAACAGCTTTGTTCTCTTCCTCCGCTACTATTGCTAAAACTACAAGCAGACTACAATTCTAAAAGTGCAGAAAATCTGTGTCATTGTTCACAACTTGTCCTTCTGTTCACTGATTGGCCTGCTGAAATTCTACAGGAAAAATCTAGACAAATGGGAGAAAGGTGATATAGAGGAGTGAAAGGAAATTTGAATTGGGCAGAAATGTGTAGGAAGGAAATGGCCAGGCTACCCTAATGTTTTGGGGCTGGTAGTGAGGTACACCTGATTTTGGACTGTTGAAGGAAGCCAGAGTATCAAGTGAAAACCCTAACCTGCACAGAGATAACATGCAAACTTCATCCAGAAAGAGTCCAGAGAAGGAATAGAACCCAGGGTTTTCTTGCTGCAAGGCTAGTGTGCCAAACTGGACTGTAGAAAGTAGAACATTTCAACCACATTTTTATTAGCAAAGATTGCTCCTTGCAACAGTTTTCCTGAAAGAAGAATGACAGTATCTGTGCAACTAACATTTTGAATGAAAAAGTGACGTGCAGCATTTGGTAACGTCTTGGGATGTGTAATTTCAGTCTAAAGAAACTGTTTCTATTTTTACAGCAAATAAATTTTGGGCCAAATTAGAGTGCTAAACATAAAAAAAAAACATCGTGTAAATGTTCTCTTGCCACTCCTTTAATACATAGATAAATATAACATAGAAGATAAGATCATTTTGCAGACATATAATTTGTTCCTCACTGACTAAAAACCTTCTCAGGTAGAAACTATTTCTTTTCAACTGTCCAGACTGTTCTGACTCTTGAGCCATTAAACACCCACACATTTTCTGAACTCATGACATTGCTGTGCAGAAAGACAGGCGCGCACAACTGCAAGTGACCTTTTGTAGGCATGTGTGAAAGCAGGTATAAATGTGGACTTGACTGAATACAGCAGAATAATTTTGATTTAATCTTTTTCCGGACCTTTTAATCATTTTGTGTCACAAGTCCCTCAAGCAAAAATATGGATCTGTTTTCAGCCTCTATCAAATGTCAGTTACAATTCACATTCACAGATAATCTAATATTTTCCTCCTCTTGCATCTGTGCAGAGCTCCAGCCTGTTTGTCCTTGGCTGTGACTTTTCTTTGCTGCTTTTGTTGCATCTGACTTCAATATTCTTCACCGGGGGCTAAACCACTTTTAGGCATATTAATGGCTGACCCTGAAACTTCATGGAGAGTCAAAGTAAATAAGCTTGGACATCTTCTCTTACTCCCTCATGGGGCTACTTAATGACAAGGATGAGATTACAGTGTACAGCACAATGATAATATCAAAGGTAATATTTAGAAAGGAAAACTTTTGAATTATGTCCAACTTAGTTTATTTTTCAAAGATTCTTAACCAAGACTCTGATGATGAAGTCAGACTGTGTTTCACCTGGTATGAAAAGGATTTAGTGTGAGTCAGACCCAGAACACCAACCACAACCCAGGAAAAGTTAAACAACAAAAAACAAAATGGGCATATGGTTAGCAACTGCTGCTCAGGTTGATTTGTATTTTTACAAAGCAGTAGTCAACATAGAGACCAGAAACAACCATAAAGCACACATATCAGCTATGTTTCCATAACAAATGTGCCCAAACCTTTGTCTATATTCTCCTGATTAAAAGAGCTTTGCAATTGCTTTATCTTCATTATGGAAGAAATAAAATTAAAATGACATATAAATAAGTTTGTCATTAAAAAGCATGGCAGCGACAAATGTTAACAGTTACATGAGATATATTCATAATTCAGTCCTAGTGCTAGTCCTAGTGCTCATCCTGTATCAGCCAATCAGAGGAGACGTCAGCGTCTTATTCAGGCAAAGGAGCGACAAGTCCTGCCTTCTTGGGAGTGGCCATATATGCATTATTTTGGAGAAATTATAGTAAGAGATTTTACAGAAGAGCAATGGATTCAACCCATTCATCCATCCATCTATCCATCCATCCATCCATCCATCCATCCATTTTCTTCCGCTTTTCCGGGGTCGGGTCTTGGGGGTAGCAGCTTAAGTAGGGAGGCCCAGACTTCCCTCTACCCAGCCACTTGTTCCAGCTCCTCCGAGAGATTCCCAAGGAGTTCCCAGGCCAGCTGAGAAACATAGTCCCTCCAGCGTGTCCTGGGTCTCCCCCAGGGCCTTCTCCCGGTGGGATGTGCCCGGAACACCTCACCAGGGAGGAGTCCAGGAGGCATCCTGACCAAATGCCCAAGCCACCTCACCTGGCTCCTCTCGATGTGAAGGAGCAGCGGTTCTACTCTGAGTCCCTCCCGGATGACCGAGCTTCTCACTCTATCTTTAAGAGAGAGCCCAGACACCTTACTGAGAAAACCCATTTCGGCCGCTTGTTTCCGTGATCTCGTTCTTTTGCTCATGACCCAAAACTCATGACCATAGATGAGGGTAGGAACGTAGATCAACCAGTAAATTGAGAGCTTCGCTTTTTGACTCAGCTCTCTCTTCACCACGACAGACCGGTACAGCGCCCGCTTCACTGAAGACGCTGCTCCAATCCGCCTGTCGATCTCCCAATCCCTTATTCCCTCATTCGTGAACAAGATCTCGAGAAACTTAAACTCCTCCACTTTGGGCAGGACACCCCTCCCCCCTGACCCGGAGAAGGCACTCTACTCTTTTCCGGCTCAAGACCATGGCTTCTGACTTGGAGGCACTGATCCCCATCCTGGCCGCTTCACACTCAGCTGCGAACTGCTCCAGCGAGAGCTGCAGATCACGACCTGATGAAGCCAATAGATGCAATCCTAAGGCCACTGTGGAAAAGACTGTATAACAAACTGCCATGCTGAGCCTTCAAGGGGCGGGGCTTAGAGCAGCTGCAGCATGCAGACGAAGAAAGAGAGAAAAAAAGGGTAGAGTGTAAAGGAGTATAGTTTATGTTCGCATTTATTTATTTAACTTGCCGTTTGCCGTTTATTGTTACCTTCCTTGATGTGTGTGCGTGGAAATACAAGTAGGTGATGGTAAATATTAATAATATTGTTTATTTAGCAGAGTATTTTAGTTTTACCCTTAATTAAGAGCATGCTCTGTTCACGTGCACACTTAAGAGTCATACACGGTGGATATTGCGTCGTGTATATGTAGAAATTTGATGTTTATAATCATTGATTGTGCAGTTATGCAATATGTCTGATGTTACTTCAGTCAGTTTATTCAGACACTGACTCTGTACTGTTGTTTATTTTCTAGAACCACACACGATTACCTAAATAAACGGCAAGTACGAGTTGAATCACCTAGCGTACGACTCTGCGTTCTTTGGAGTTCTGACCGACTCACCACAGTGTTCTGAATATTCACACCAGTAAATGCAACCTCTAAGTTTCAATGGTCCTTCGAGCCGGATTGCAGACTACTGTTTGAAGATGCAGAATTCAGAGTCAAAGGCATTGGACACTCGACCCAAACGAAGAATGTCAGTTCCTTCCTACCTGTCAGATTATGACCTAAGTGGACCTGGAGCTCAGAGTAGATCCCGGACAGCAGCTGCAGGGGAATCGTTAGAGGAGCAAAGCTGACTAGTGCACCCAACTGCCAGATCTCCATCACCACCCATTAGGGTGGTGATCCAACATTCAGCTCCCGAAGAAACCTGCGATTAGATTTCACTAATCCTAGAGTTTCCCAAACATCTGGTGGTCTGCATCAGAGCCTGTATTACGCAGACACACCACAGCAGAGCGCACCTTCCTATTCACATAGATTCTTCATTTGTCCAAGTTCCCAGCTTTAATGAGCCACAGAGAGAGACCACATACAGGGGGCCGAAGCCCACTATCCCCAGATTTACATCACCCGATCCCAGAGAGTTTGCACGCATGAAGATTGCCTTAGAGAATCTATTACCAGGCGATGCTACGGAAAGATACAAGTACCAGATCCTCACTGATCATCTCCAGTGTGAAGAAGCTTCACTTGTAGCAGACTCCTACTGCAACTCAAGGCAACCTTACACTGATACAATGTTGGCTCTCACGAAGCTGTATGGACAGCCCCACAAGCTAGCAGTGCAACGGATTGCAGAGTTAATGGATGGTCCAAATATACGCTGTGGTGATGTGAAGAGCTTTCGTCTGTTCGCCCTCAACGTGCGGTCACTAGTAGGCATGTTGGAACAACTGGGGCAAAGAGGTCAAATCGAGTTAGTCTGTGGCTCTCATGTTTCAAGACTCTTACGTAAACTTCCCTATGACCTCAATGCCAGCTTCAAGAGATTTATCCATCCCCTGAGAGTAGCCATTCCTACCCTCATTGACTTTGCTGATTGGCTAGAATATGAGCTGGAAGTTCAGGAAGACAGCATGAATCCTCCGAGGAGAGAGGAGTCGTTTAACAAGAAGCCTGATACCAAGCGCACTTCCAAACTCTCAAGTAAGACTGCTACTATCCTCCTGGGCACTGAGAAGGTATCTGGATCAAATAGTGTAGCAGCACCACCTACACCTGGACATGTTGTCAACAAGTCAAAGGGAATAGAGAAGGTTACGGCCTACTGTCCCTATTGTGACAACGACAAGCACTTCCTGAACAACTGTTCTAACTTTAAGATTTTGAGCAAAGAACAGAAGGTGGCATGGATCAAAACGAATAATAAGTGTTGGCATTGTGGACGTAATCACCAAGCGGCGAAGTGTACACTCAAAGCTCCCTGCAAAACCTGTGGTAGGAGACATCTGCTAGTGCTGCATGAGGTGAATGAGAGAGCAGAGGAGGAACCAGCATCAGTTTCATCTTCAGCAGAAAATTGCCTTGTTAACACTGCCAATAAAGTCATGTACGGTGACCGACCAGTTTACAACTGCAAAGTGCTACTGAAGATCAGTAAGGTAGTCCTGAGAAATGGTGATAAGTCCCTTGAGACGTATGCCATCTTAGACGATGGCTCTGAGCGGACAATCCTGCTTCAGCCTGCTGCCAAACAGTTGGGCCTTAAAGGAAGCAAAGAGGTGTTAGCTCTTCGTACAGTCAGACAAGAAGTGGAGAAGCTCCACGGGGCGGCTGTGTCTTTCACAATTTCCCCGGCAGCCAACCCTGACAAAGTGTACAGCATTCAGAATGCCTTTACAGCCGAGCAACTGAGTTTAGCAGAGCATTCCCATCCAGTTGTCTCACTCCAAGAGAAGTATAAACATTTGTCAGGTTTGCCTCTCTCTCCTTTAAACAGAGTCCGCCCCATGTTGCTGATTGGCGCTGATTACACACACCTCATAACACCTGTGGAGCCAGTCAGACTAGGACCACCTGGTGGGCCAGCAGCAGTGAAGACTCTCCTCGGTTGGACACTACAGGGACCAGCACAAGCCATGGACTCCATCACGAATGTGAGTCACTGTCTCTTCGCATCCACATCATCACCCACAGAGCTGTTCTCCTGTGTAGAGAAGTTATGGCAGATGGATGTGCTCCCTTACCGCAGTGAGAAGTTAGCAGTTAGGTCACGACAAGATCACGAAGCAGTCGGGCTCCTGCAAGAACAGACGGTGAGAGTTAATGTCAGTGGTGTTGAACGTTACGCCACACCCCTTCTTCGAATCAAGAACATGCCTCTACTGAACTCCACACCAGAAGCAGTGTTGCCTCTCCTGAGAAGCACAGAGAAGCGCCTAGCTAAGTCCCCAGAACAAGCTGCTGCTTACCAGATGGAGATTGAGAAGCTTGTAGAATCTGGCTATGTAGTGAAGTTGGTGGACCATCAATCTGAGACCATTGGTGAAGCTTGGTATATACCCCATCACATGGTTCAACATAATGGGAAGAACCGGGTGGTGTTCAACTGTTCATTCCAACACCAAGGCTACAACCTAAATCAACTCCTCTTACCAGGTCCCACTCTCGGCCCTGCCTTGCTAGCGGTGCTCCTACGTTTCAGGGAACATGCTGTGGCCTTCAGCAGTGATATTCGTGGCATGTTCCACCAAGTAAGGCTCCTACCGGCGGATCGACCCCTGCTTTGGTTTCTGTGGAGGGACATGAACCGAGACAAGCCCCCTGATGTCTACGAGTGGCAAGTACTTCCATTTGGAACTACTTGCAGCCCTTGTTGCGCAACGTTCGCGTTGCAGAAACACGTCACCGACCACAGCCAACCAGAAGAAGATGTTCGTGTTGCCATAAACAAGTCCTTCTATGTGGACAACTGTTTACAGAGTCTCCCATGTCCAATAGCTGCCAAGACTCTCGTTAACAGACTGCGCCACCTTCTGGCCGATGGGGGATTCGAGTTGAGGCAGTGGGCCAGTAACAATCCAGATGTCATCTGCCATCTTCCTCCAGACATCAGGTCATCCAGTTGTGAGCTGTGGCTCAGTCAAGGTCAGTCCGACATTCAAGAGCCAGCCCTTGGACTACACTGGAACTGTAAGTCTGACACCCTCACTTACAAACACAGACGAATTGATTGCTCAGTGGCTACTATGAGGAACATCTATAGAGTTTTAGCTAGCCAGTATGATCCTCTTGGCTACATAGTGCCTTATACCACCTGAGCCAAAGTTATTGTACGCCACCTGTGGGAGAAAAAGAGAGGTTGGGATGACCCACAACTCCCTGAGGAGCTGCTACAGAAGTGGCATGCATGGGAAGCAGAGCTGGAACAGTTACACAAGATCACACTGCCTCGGTGCTACACCAGCCACAAACTAGACCAGCCCAACTGTATGAGAGATATCCATGTTTTCTGTGATGCCTCCGAACAGGCATATGGATCAGTGGCTTATCTCAGAACAGAGAGTCCAGAAGGAGAAGTTGAGGTTGCCTTCCTTGCAGCCCGATCTCGTGTTGCTCCAAAGAAGCAACAATCTGTTCCTCGGTTAGAGTTGTGTGCCGCTCTAACAGGTGCTCAGCTCTGCAAAGTCATCAGCTCTGAGTTAACTCTTCCCATACTCAGCTGCACCTTGTGGTCTGACTCAGCCACAGTCCTAACCTGGTTGGGTTCAAACTCCTGCTGATACAAGGTTTTTGTGGGCACTCGTGTGGCAGAAATACAAGATATGACCGAAGCTTCCACATGGAGATATGTGCCCTCAAGAGACAACCCTGCAGATGATATTACTCGTGGCCTCACTATCCAAGACATCTGCAAAGGCAGTAGATGGAAAGATGGACCTGAATTCCTGAAACTAGCTCCAGATTACTGGCCTGACCTCTCACCTCCACCCCAGAGTAATCCTGAAGGTGAGCTGAAACGACAAGCTGTTTGTCTAACTGTGTCCAGCTCTAGTGTTCCAGATCCACGCCAGCACCAAACTTGGGACAGCTACTTGGAGGCCATCGTACATCACCTTCACGGGGCGGCTGACCCCAACCACCCTATCACTGCTGATTCCTATACTGCTGCTGAAATGGCAGCTCTACAACAAGCCCAAAGGGAATCATTCTTGGAGGATATCACCCTGTTAACGGCTGGTAAACCTATTGCCAAATGTAGTCGTCTTCTTTTACTGGCACCTGAGTTTGATGAAAAAACAGGGCTCATCAGAGTAGGAGGCCGTCTACGCCGGAATCCTGACCTGGCTGTGGATGAAGTTCACCCCATTGTTCTGGACCCCCGACACGCTCTGACCCAACTTATCATACAAGATTATGATAGGAAGCTACAACATCCTGGGCCAGAAAGGGTGTTCGCTGAGATCAGAAGGAGATATTGGGTGCTACGTGGACGTGAAGCAGTACGCCGCCATCAGAGATCTTGCGCTGAGTGCAAGAGGTGGAAAGGTCAACCTAACCTACCCCGGATGGCGGATCTCCCTCCAGCCAGACTGCGTCTATTCAAACCGGCATTTTATTCCACGGGAGTGGATTGTTTTGGGCCATACACCATCAAGATCCGACGCAGTCATGAGAAAAGGTGGGGAATCCTGTTTAAATGTCTGACTACAAGAGCAGTGCATCTTGATTTGATCCCCAGTATGGACACAGATGCCTTTTTAATGGTTCTGAGACGCTTTGTGGCCAGGCGTGGGGAAACCCAAGGAGATCCTCTGTGACCAGGGGACAAACTTTAGAGGAGGAGAACGGGAGCTGCAGGAAGCATTTCAAGCTCTTCACCCTGACCTCAAAGAGCAACTAGCCTGCCAGCAAATGAAGTTCATTTTCAATCCTCCTGGTTCCCCACACTTTGGAGGTTGCTGGGAGCGTGAAATTCACTCGCTAAAGACTGCTCTTCAGGTCATCATTGGAGCCCAAATCGTCACTGAAGAGGTGCTGCACACCATTCTGATTGAAATTGAGGGGATGCTTAATTCAAAACCCCTAGGTTACATCTCATCTGAAGTAGCAGATCCTGACCCGGTGACCCCTAACTATCTCCACATGGGACGGCGAGATGCTTCGCTGCCGCAAGTCATTTACGACAGCCCGGAGATTCTTGGGCGGAGAAGATGGAGGCACAGCCAGATTCTAGCTGACCATTTCTGGCAGAACTTTCGGAAGTACTACCTGCCAGGACTCCAAGCCCGCCAGAAGTGGCGGACTGAATCAGCAAATCTACAAATAGGAGATGTGGTCATGATTGTGGACAATCAGCTTCCGCGAGCCCTCTGGCCTGTGGGTAAAGTCTCTCAAGTTTTTCCTGGACCAGACACCCGGATCAGATCTGCTGAAGTGACTGTAAAGGGACGAACCTATATTCGACCCGTGGCAAGGCTTGTCAGCCTACCTGCCCTGCCTAATGATGATTAATCACCTCTTTTTATTCAGTCTTTTCTTGATATTCGTATTCACAGGTGAATACGGGGGCGGCTGTGGAAAAGACTGTATAACAAACTGCCATGCTGAGCCTTTAAGGGGTGGGGCTTAGAGCAGCTGCAGCATGCAGACGAAGAAAGAGAGAAAAAAAGGGTAGAGTGTAAAGGAGTATAGTTTATGTTCGCATTTGTTAATTTAACTTGCCGTTTGCCGTTTATTGTTACCTTCCTTGATGTGTGTGCGTGGAAATACAAGTAGGTGATGGTAAATATTAATAATATTGTTTATTTAGCAGAGTATTTTAGTTTTACCCTTAATTAAGAGCATGCTCTGTTCACGTGCACACTTAAGAGTCATACACGGTGGATATTGCGTCGTGTATATGTAGAAATTTGATGTTTATAATCATTGATTGTGCAGTTATGCAATATGTCTGATGTTACTTCAGTCAGTTTATTCAGACACTGACTCTGTACTGTTGTTTATTTTCTAGAACCACACACGATTACCTAAATAAACGGCAAGTACGAGTTGAATCACCTAGCGTACGACTCTGCGTTCTTTGGAGTTCTGACCGACTCACCACAGTGTTCTGAATATTCACACCAGTAAATGCAACCTCTAAGTTTCAGCCACCAAAATGGTCCCCTCAACACCTCGGCTGTGCCTTGAAATTCTGTCCATGAAAGTAATGAACAGAATCGGTGACAAAGGGCAGCCTTGGCAGAGTCCAACTCTCACCGGAAACGAGCCCAACTTACTGCCGGTGTTACATCAATCCATGTTTCTCCATCAGATACGGTTCCCCCTTCGTCTTCTTGCCGCTCCGCCCCGCCCACGCGGCAAAATAGGCGCATGCTCGTGATGAGCACTGAGAAAGCATGCGCGTAGCAAGCACGAGCTTGTTCGGCGCGCTTGTCTGAGGAACTACGGACGCCGTGAAAGCTCAAACAACATGTTTCGGCAAAGTTGTCACACTTTCTTCACGTTTTTGCAGGAAACTAATAGTAATAATACTAATAATTATAATAAATATATATGTTATACATATTATAATTATAATAAATATATATTTTATATATATTATAATTATAATACATAATATTATGTTATATATATATTATAATTATAATACATAATATATGTTATATATATGTTATAATTATGATATATATATGTTGTATATATTATTATTATAATTATAATATGTTGTATATATTATAATTATAATATATATCTTGTATATATTATAATTATAATAGATAGATAGATAGATAGATAGATAGATAGATAGATAGATAGATAGATAGATAGATAGATAGATAGATAGATAGAATAGTGCTATATGAATTAAAAACAGGGCAATGCAATTTAATGCTCAATATTACCCCATTACCCACCGTTTTCCCCACTTTAAAATAGGGGAAATGGTATCTGATGGGTGAAAGATGGCCATCAGATAGCGTTCCCCCACTTTAAAACAGGGGAAACGGTATCTGATGGGAGATTTATGGCCATCAGATAGCGTTCCCCCACTTTAAACCAGAGGAAACAGTATCTGATGGGTGAACTGTGGCCATCAGATACCGTTTCCCCACTGTAAAACAAGGGGAATGCTATCTGATGGGTGATTTTAACATAGGGGGAACGCTATCTGATGGGTGAAATGTGGCCATCAGATACCGTTCCCCCACTGTAAAACAGGGGGAACGCTATCTGATGGGTGAAATGTCTCCATCAGATACCTTTTCCCCACTGTAAAACAAGGGGAACACTATCTGATGGGTGAAATATGTCCATCAGATACCGTTCCCCCACTGTAAAACAGGGGGAACGCTATCTGATGGGTGAAATGTCTCCATCAGATACCGTTTCCCCACTGTAAAACACGGGGGAACACTATCTGATGGGTGAAATATGTCCATCAGATACCGTTTCCCCACTGTAAAACAAGGGGAACACTATCTGATGGGTGAAATATGTCCATCAGATACCGTTTCCCCACTGTAAAACAAGGGGAACACTATCTGATGGGTGAAATATGTCCATCAGATACCGTTTCCCCACTGTAAAACAAGGGGAACACTATCTGATGGGTGAAATATGGCCATCAGATAGTCTTCCCCACTGTAAAACAAGGGGAACATTATCTGATGGGTAATATTGAGCATCAAAATGCATTGCCCTGTTTTTATTAATATATATATATATATATATATATATATATATATATATATATATATATATATATATATATATATATATATACACACACATGCTCAACATATATTTAAATTTAAAATAATTATAATATATACGTTTTGTATTATTATTACTCTTCTTCTTCTTATATTATTATTATTATTATTATTATTATTATTAGTTTCCCGCAAAACGTGAAGAAAGTGTGACAACTTTGCTGAAACATGTTGTTTGAGCTTTCACGGTGTCCGTAGTTCCTCAGACAAGCGCGCCGAACAAGCGCGTGCTTGCCACACGCATGCTTTCTCAGTGCTCGTATTTTGCCGCCTTGGCGGTGCGGAGCGGCAAGAAAACTCAGGGGGAACCGTATGTGATGGGGAAACGCGGATTGACGTAACACCGGCAATGCGGACCAGACTCCGGCACCGGTCGTACAGGGACCTGACAGCCCGTATCAAAGGGCCCGGTACTCCATACTCCACCTTGGCGACCTCATCCCCAGAGATCGGACAGCCCACCCACAGTCCCGAGGCTCAGCTTCCTCAAAGGAAGGCATGTCGGTGCGATTGAGGAGGTCTTCGAAGTATTCTGCCCACCGGGCCACAACGTTCCAAGTCGAGGTCAGCAGCACACCATCCCCACTATAAACAGTGTTGGTGCTGCACTGCTTCCTTCTCCTGAGATTCTGGTCCAGATGGTGGACCAGAATCGCCTCGAAGCCGTGCTTAAGTCTTTCTCCATTCCATAGCCTCTCCAAACTCCTCCCACTCCCCACAGCAACAATTCGAGCTGCATGCCGCTTCACCTGCCAGTACCCAACAGCTGCTTTTGGAGTCCCACAGGCCAAAAAGACCTGATAGGACTCCTTCTTCAGTTTGACAGCATCCCTCAACGAATGTGTCCACCAAACGGTTCAAGTGTTGTCGGTGCGACAGGCACCGACAACCTTACGGCCACAGCTCCGATAAACCACCTCAACAATGGAGGCACGGAACATGGTCCACTCAGACTCAATGCCTCCTAATTCCCCCGGAATGTGTTCAAAATTCTGCCAAAGATGGGAGTTAAAGCTCCGTCTCACAGGGACGTTCCCAGCAGACCCTCACAACACGTTGAACATGAAAATTATATCAAGAAAAACCCAACAAAACATCAATTGCTCAGAAAAATAGTGATTTTGATTTTTGTCATGAAGAAACCACTCCATGCTTTAAAGGGCAGATTAAGAGGTTTTGAAATGGTAAACTTTGTGTTTGAATTCAGATTGTTTAAAAAGTTAATCTGAGCCAGCAGGCATTTGAGTTTTCAGGGGTGGGGGGTGCAGCCGAATTACATACTGGCTTTGTTTGACTTTTCAAATGCTTTTATTATTAGTTTTGGCCAAAAAGCTACATGTTTGAAAGGAACGCATGACTAATTAAAGCTACCACAACATTTGAAGACAGATGGTGAAATGGGGAAGATCTGTAACTTTGACAATATATGCTATTAGAGAAAAATATTCTCTAATAGCATTTATTGTCTATTAGAGAAAACATTCTCTAACAGCGGCTAAAAAACTTTCTCCAGAGCATGTGTTGATGGAGTCTTTAAGAGAGTAGCAGATACATGAGTAGTTAGACATTTTGATGCTAACACTCTACATCCTTACTTGACAACATTCACTAGAAAGATATTAGTGAAAAGAAAACACACCAGGACACCCACATAATTGAATCCACTGAAGTCTGCGAAAATTCTTTTCAGTTCCTCATCTTTTTTAGAACACTATTACGATACATAGCATTAAATATTTTCTTTTTGTGAGATGTTTTGAAGACTTGCATCACTTGATGATATGCAGTAATATGAGCAATATGATGGATGGAGTAAAATTATTTATATCAAACTTTCTTTGGGTGAAAGAAAACATGGTCTAACATATTGTGTTTTGACATGGTTTTATTCTACTAAAGTTCAGGGTTCACAGACAACTCCATAAAAAGGCTAAGACAATAATAATAATAATAATAATAATAATAATAATAATAATAATAATAATAATAGTACATTAATATATTAATTAATAAAACCATAAGAGATCAAGTTATAAAATATGTACGTATGTACCTAATAGTGATGTCATTCAGTATGACTGAATGAAAATAAATAAATTATTAATATAACGAGCATAATATAACCATCCCCTGGATGGTAATAGAGGTCACCTATAACCTTGAGGTGATCACCAGTTTCTTGGTCTTTGTCACATTGAGCTGCAGGTGGTTCAGCCTACAACATGTAATAGTTTTATTGTCAATAACACATTAAATAATCTAAAAAGTATAACAAATTTTAAAAATTATAACAGCCAACAAAAGACAAATACATAATCTTTATCTCAGCGAAAGAAGTGAAAAAATGACTATCTGTGATTTTGCACTAGCATGAAGTTACCATGTAACTTCTTATCTTTACATGCTTTTGATGTGGTGACTTTGATGTGGTGAGTTCAATAGTACCTGGGATTTTTTTTTCTAAAGCAATTGGATGCTATAAGAGGAGCAAGTCATGTTTGAAAGATTTCTCTTCAGAGTCTTACTGTGTTTTTCAGGGTGGAAAGAAGAGATCATGGGGATAAAACACCAAATGGAGAAATGTTATATTGACTAGAGGATTAGGAGATGGATCTGCCTGGAAATTCCCATACAACATTTATCAGCTCACCAGCTGGAGCAAAGAGAAGAATGAAAGTAGGCTAGAGGAGAAGAGGCACTTTCTCTTCTTTAAAAACCCATGGTCAATATTTTCAAACTCCCGTTGTGTTGCAGTCTTTTTTTTTTCTTTTGATAAAAAAATCTGAAAAAGAAAGTGAAAAACTGAGCATCTGGCGGGAGAAACAATAGCCCTGAATTATGAATCGGGGCTGTTATTTGAATAGATTGAATTGGTGGGCAGTGGGGTATGCCTGACCTTTGTTCTGGTTCTGAGCCTTCAAATAATTTTAATAGGAGAAGTTTCACATAACTTATAAGTTGATGTAAAAATAGTTTGTTTTAGCCACATAAATAAATGATCATGGTTAGCAGCAAACAACATGTTGCCAAGTACAGCTTAGAGTAGCTCATTGATAAATCAACCATTCCTGTAGCCTGATGTAAAAACATTTTGCTAGACAATATCAAACATTGAGAAGTTTTAATTATTAAATGTTATCAAACATGCCATTTTACAAACCTCAGAAATATAAAGAGCCAAACACGAGAATAAATTCATTTAAAGTTAAAGCTCAGTTTTACACAAATACAAACATTCTAGCATGAATGTTTGGTTGTTGAACTGAGCCGTTCAAGATCGCTGTTAAGCTGAGTTTGTATTAGCAGCTCCACAAATCTTTCTGATAAACATTACGTTACCAAGACATATTGAAACATACCTTTATTTTGGCTTTTTTCTATTGTTCCTCTTTCTTTTTTCTCTCCCTGAAGGATAGATCCTTCTTTGAAACATGGTTTTGCTGATTTACCTGCCACAGGTGCTTTTTCTCTCATTCAGATGTCCACTGGTTATCATTGTGTAAAAGAGCTAATCTGACATACACTGTATGTTGACTACTTACACACAAATATACTCATCAGACTTTCCTATTTTACAGTACCTCCCACATGCTGTTAGTGCATTTAATTTCAGAGTGCAGATAATTTTAAGTCCAACATCCCCCTAGGACACATACTCCCACACACACATTACAGTCATGTCAAAGGAAATTAGATTGACTTATGTTAATTTGTTTTAAGATTTTTACTGCAACCCTAATTTGATGTTTGCAACCCGCAGAGCAACTGATGGCCACAAGCAACAAGCATTATATGAAAATCTTTGAGATAAACCTGTGGGATACAAAAGGCACTGAATTCAGAGAATCACCCTAGATGTAAATTAGCTGGAAGATCAAATTAACAAAGATGTAGAAAGAAAAGCTGACACTAACAGCTAAAACTTAAACCCATACTATGACTGTTTGCAGCAATTTTAACATCAGTAAAAACCAAAATGTATCTACATGTATCGCCACATTACTAAATAAAAACAATGGCTTTTCAATAAAGATTTTTAACCGATTAGTCTTATTTCATCCTTAGAGCCACACTTATCTTTAGGGTACTCAGTTCTCAGTGGGTTTTGGTAAAAGTCTACATCGCTCCAGGCCGACTGGAGCCTGTAGCCACTTTCAGATCTTTGAAGCTTCTCAGCAGTTTCATTACTCTTTATATACAGTTAGATTGTAGAAGAAAGTTCAAGATGAGTGCTGTGAAGCTTTTGGAATTAAAAAATGAAATAATTGAATAATGATTTTTTTAAAGTAATTTTTCCTATGAAGTTCCAATGCATGTGTAATTTCCTTAAAGTAATGTAGTTTATTCAGTTTAATATTAAAATAATTATCAGGTGCAATTATCATTGTGATGTCACTTGTTGTCTATAATGCTGTATTCCTGTTTCTTGGCCTCTCTTTAACCGCTGTGTTGATATTTATTGTCATTTTGGGTTGTGATTTGGTTTCCGATCTTTTCTGGTCTCTTGTTTCCCTAGATTCTGGTGTGTGCACTTCTGTCTTTACTTCTGACTTTCTCTCAGTCTCGTAGTCTGGCTTCACTCACAGCTGACATTCACTCATGAAGCATTTCAGTAATCAAAGCTCTTCAGTATTTAGGCATTTAACTTCCTCTCATTCCTCGCTGGTTCCTTTTTCTGTTCATGTCAGGTCCCCTAAGTTTTTTCTCTGTTCCAATTATTTTGTCTGGATGATCACTTTCTCGTAATTCCTGATTCTTTCATGTTTTTCCTTCCATTGTTCAGTTTTATTTTAAGTTTGTACGCTTTATTTGTAAAATACATTTTAGTTCAATCAACTTAATTTGTATAGCACATTTCAACAACAAGGCAGTTCAAAGGGCTTTACATCATAAATCACACAAATACAAAGTAATAAAAACTGTCAATAATTGAGAATTTCCCCCATGAATTGTGTTCTACTTGTAAAAAAAGGTGTTTATGGATTGAGAAGTAAACTATGTGGTGCTCTGAAATTACAAGTCCTTCTACTTTCTGACCCAACCTATAAGTAGAATAGAAACAGCTGTTTCTGTCCTGCAAAGGGGAAATTCAGGTGAAATTCAGAGAAGTTTACAGAAAAATGTCTTGGTGTTAATATATAAAAAACAAGATTAAAAATAACTATAACAGCTTTACTGTACAAGACTATAAAGGAACATACTGTGCAGTTATTTAAAATATATGAATGTTGGACTTGCAATCCAAGGGATGTACAACTGATGCGGTATATTTTTCCAAAACTGTACATGTGCATGTGTATTAAACATAGAAAAGATAGAATATTTACCATATACTATAGCAGTACAGAAAAACAGATGTCTGTTAAGAGTGGAAATATCATGTAAAAATAAGTACGAATAGAGAAGATTGTGCAAATGCCAGCATGGATCTAAACACATTGATTTTTGTTGGGAGAAATTGTCCACCAGTCACTAGCTGCAGCGTCTGATAGGCCATGTCAAAACCAGTAATGTATATCATGGAGAAATCCTACAACCTCTAAAATCTGATGCCACTTCATTTTTGTTTACATTTTATGAAGCAGGGAATTGCGCTCAGTGTCTTTTTCGGAGGTTTTGTGTAGATTCCTTCAGTAGTTCTTGGTGCAGCGCCACCACAGGCGAAGGGGGGAACAGGTTTTTCAGTCATTTTGGGTCCTTATGAAACTGAACAGCACTATCTGAAAATGCGACAAATGAGTTTGATTTGGTCCCCAATCAAACTGAGTCTACCAGACTATCAGATGTGAAAACACCTTTAGGTAACACTTTATTTGACGGGTATTGAATAAGACCGTCATGACACCCACATAAACATGACATAACACCTGTCATGAACATCAATAAGACTTCATGACTATTTATGACTGTTGTCATAAAGCGTTGTTCGGTAAATTATGACACTTTTAATACAAAGTTGACATTATTCACAATGTCTTCATTATGACAACTTGTCATTAACCTTGCCAAAAATGTCTTCGTTATGACAACTTGTCATTAACCTCGTCAAAAATGTCTTCGTTATGACAACTTGTCATTAACTTCGCCAAAAATGTCTTCGTTGTGACATGATCTGACATAATTTTTTTAAATAAAAGTATTACTTTAAAAATTAGCTTTATGTAGTAATATTATATAGCTCTGCCATGATAATTTTCTTGATTGAATTGATCCTAAAGTTTTACAGCAAGATGTCTACAAAGCACTTACGAACATAGCATTTGAAACATTATTTAAGGCTGTTTAACCCTTGTGCGTGCGAGGACTGAGGCAAACGTAGAGAACTGTGGCAAATGATAAAGTTTTACGTGTGTGGGGTTGGTTGGACCCCTTTTCTAAACACAATTAAGTAGTGCAATACACCATCTCCACCAGTGAGAGGCAGCAGTCCACGAACAGGCGTGCAGTTTTTTGGTGAAGAAGAAATCTTCCATATTGTGGGGCAAACCTAACACAAGTTATAACGGCCAGACATCCTGTTTAAAAAGAAGCTGAAGTTTGATACCTAATACATATGAGGTATGTGTCTTATTAACTTTACTTTTTGTTTTTTTTAGAAAATAACATCTATTTCTCTTTAATGTTAGCTATGAGCAATTCAAGCAAATCCTACCTTAGTTAATGTCAGCTAAAGTTATTAAACTCCATTACCGTAACGTTAGCCCTTAATATTAAACATATTTTAAAGACAGGCAAATTGTTTTTCCCTCCAATTTTAATCTAGCAAATGAAAAGCTAATATATTAGTCAAAGTTATCCTTTATGTGCGTTATTTAGCAACTTGGCTGATGTGACACAGTGCTTGTGTTCTTTGCTTTGGCAACTTTAGCCACGTGAAGACCCAGGCTAGCCTAAGGACACATGGTGGGGAGGACAAAGTTAGCTATTGAAGACATGCTACGAGTGTGGAGGATGTAATAAGGACCAGCCTCCAGAGAAAGAAGTTCCTGTTTGACCAAAGAGAAAGAAGCAGATGAAATATTCCCCAAGAAAATTAGGTAAGTTGTTTTTGTGTTAATATTTTCACTATGTGAAGTGGGGTGGGACAGCCGGTGGGGAATGGGGAGCAGGAATCAACATTCACCAGCTGAGTTAATAAGTTATGTTTTAGACAACTAAAAACTGGTGTTAAATCTATTTATTTATTTATCTATAAGCTTCTTGCAAAAAACCCTAAGTTAGAGTATCTGGTTAGAATTAATTTAGAATGCTCATTAAGTAAAAAGATACAGTCATTTGCCTAAAACTATACATTAAATGATGCTTTCTAAATAACAGTGGCAGTCTGTCTGAACTTCTGCCAGACAAATCAGAATAATTTTGTTCAGCTCCAGTTATTATGCTACTTGTATTAAGAAATAGTTGTATTGCACTTTATAACAACCAGTCATGTTAACTAGGCATTTGTCTGCCAGTCTACCATTCTGACAATGTGCAGCAAGGGACATTTTGGAATGGTATTTAAATAAATGCTGGAATACGATGACATTGTTTTTTGTTTTTGTTCTTTTTTTAAGTGACCACAATGAATTGAGTCATCACTGAAGAGATTCACCAAGTTTGAATTCATGAAAAGGCTTTCGCCATGATTAACTATTGCAAGAACAGCTGTAATTTCTGAGCATTTCTGGACACCTTCAAAGAGCTGCTTCCTGGAAATGAAGACAAGAAGAAGATCTCCTATTTTCAGAGCATTACAGGAAGGATATAACGGAGATGGCTGAAGCAAAAAATGTTACTGTTGAAAGAACCTATTTTCTTAAGTTTAAGAATAAGTAATTCTGTTTTAATTTGTCAATCAGTATTTCAGAGTAACAATATACTGACCAGACGTTAAACCCTCTGTTATCTTAGAACAAGTTATCTTTTGTTTTATTCCAATGTACAATGGGTTTGTTCTACAGTTATGATGGTAGTTATAAGTAGTCCAGTATGTTTCACTTCATTTGAGTTAAAACTTAATATCAATGACTCTGTTAGCATAACATTTAACACTGTAATACTAAATTACAGCTTTATAATTGTTGCTACTAGTTTCCATTTACTTGAGGTAAAAGTTAATATTAATGACACTTAATGACTTTGTCATAATTGTTAATTGTTTCACTTGCAGAAACATTTAATATTAATGACACTGTAATGACACTTAATGACTTTGTCATAACTGTTGTTACTTATGTCACTTTACTTGGGGGTAAAGTTAATATTAATGACACTGTAATGACACTTAATGTCATTTTCATAACTGTTGTTACTTATGTCACTTTACTTGGGGGTAAAGTTAATATTAATGACACTGTAATGACACTTAATGTCTTTGTCATAACTGTTGTTACTTATATCACTTTACTTGGGCTAAAAGTTAATATTAATGACACTTAATGTCTTTGTCATAACTGTTGTTACTTATGTCACTTTACTTGGGGGTAAAGTTAATATTAATGACACTGTAATGACACTTAATGTCATTTTCATAACTGTCGTTATTTGTTCCACTTTACTTGAGATAAGAGAAATTGTTAATGAGTCTGTTATTAAATCATTTGACAGTGTAATAAAGCTTATTGAAATCTTTACTGGTTCTCCTACTTGTTTTGCTTTATTCCAGGGAGTGGAAATATTAATCATTGTTTTGTTAAAGCTTTTGCTAGTGTCATAATTAAATCATTATGCCTACTATTATGACAAAATTATGTTAGATCATGATTTCTTGGTTAATGACAAGTTGTCATAACGACGACATTTTTGACGAGCTTAATGACAAGTTGTCATAACGACGACATTTTTGACGAGGTTAATGACAAGTTGTCATAACGACGACATTTTTGACGAGCTTAATGACAAGTTGTCATAACGACGACATTTTTGACGAGGTTAATGACAAGTTGTCATAACGACGACATTTTTGACGAGGTTAATGACAAGTTGTCATAACGACGACATTTTTGACGAGGTTAATGACAAGTTGTCATAACGAAGACATTTTTGGCGAGGTTAATGACAAGTTGTCATAACGAAGACAATTTTGGCGAGCTTAATGACAAGTTGTCATAACGACGACATTTTTGACGAGCTTAATGACAAGTTGTCATAACGACGACATTTTTGACGAGGTTAATGACAAGTTGTCATAACGAAGACATTTTTGGCGAGGTTAATGACAAGTTGTCATAATGAAGACATTTTGACTAATGTCAACTTTGTATTAAAAGTGTCATAATTTACCGAACGACGCATTATGACAACAGTCATAAATATTCATGAAGACTTATTGATGTTCATGACAGGTGTTATGTCATGTTTATGTGGGTGTCATGGCGGTCTTATTCAATACCCGTCAAATAAAGTGTTACCCACCTTTAAATAAATGTAACCCATTATGTTATTAATTGTAATTGTCTTTTTTCCCTTTTTGAGGAGCAGATCAGCAGCTTAATCTGTTGAGGGAATCAGCAGTCGGACTCAATAAGCTGTTTTCCAAACCTCATTGGGGTTCAGGACAGGAGGATTGAATGCACATTTGCTAAACATTTCCTCATTGCATAGAAGCTAAATTGTCTCTAAACAGGCCATGTTTGCTGTGTATTATCATATGGAAAATGCTAAGTCATCATAGGGTACCAAAGACATAGTAAATCACTTAGAGTGGAAGGTGATGTTCACTGAGATTATCTTAGAGGATCTCTTTCATCTCAGCATATTTGCGTGACAGAAATTTGTTAAACAACTCCTATTGCTTTCATTCCAGCATTTCAACTAAAGCTCATTACCAATTTTATTAGGCCTGTAATGAATTTTTAAATAAATATGTTGCAGTTGAGCATGCTGAAAAGAAGTTCTTGAGCTTTTCTTTGCTCTCAGAATGTGTCTGGAGGGCGGCTAGTCTCTGATTACATAATGAGTCGCTGGGTTATGAATCAGACATTAATTACACACAGACTGCAAGTGCACACTTATTAACATTTGTTGTGCAAATTCCTGGTACACTATACTGTAGTGTACCAGCTCAATAGTGTACCAGCTCAGGTTAATTTCTTGGTGTAGAATCAAAACTTTTATAGAGTCCTTGAGTATATAAAGGAATATTTAGCAGATTGATTGAACAACACCAGCTGAAAACTGCTTGCAAGTGTTAAGAGTCACACACTCACAGCCCCAACTCATTACCATGCAACCTTTCTTTTTGGTAATGTGCAGGACAGAAACACAAAATCTCAAGTAATCAAGCCTCTCTTTTGGAGCACAGACAACATTCTCCAAGCAGTTTTGTGCCAATTCTTGCTTGATCTATTTTTGGAATAGCCAATCATTTCTTTGTTGAAAAACGAAGAGAAATAAATACAAGGGAATAACGTAAAACTAGAACATTTCTGAAGAAATTTCTCGGTTGGAATCCAGCGTTCTGATGCTAAAAGAATACTAAAGTAAGCTGCTATGAACTTACTCCATTGAGCATGTTAAAATTAGTGTATAAGCTCAAATTTGCCAAAATGCTAATGTTAGCCTAAATGCTACCGGAGTAGCATATTAACAACTTAATCCTCATTACAGTCCATCGTGGTTGTTGTTTTACATCCCGCTTGCGCATATCAGGATGCAGAATAGTGAAATTTGTCCAGTATCAGTGACATTGAGTTCAGATGAATGCAACCTGAACATTAGGTCGCATTTGAATCGGATACGTATCGGATATGCAAGTGCCCTGGGTCGCATTAGAAAAGAATCTGACCTGTCCTGTCCAGACTGTCATGAAAAGATCAGATACAGGTCACATTACAAAAAAAAATCAGAATTGGGTCACTTCAGCCTGCAGTGTGAACGCAGCCTAACACCAAAGTTTTGCTAGCATAGCACATCATCAGCAATCTGCGCTGCTCATATTAACATGTGTGAATTTATTTTTATTTAACATGCAATGGCTGACAGAGGTAGGGAAATTGATTTGATCTCAGAAACAATTAAAAATACATTTTCACGATGGGCTTTTTCTAAAGGACTGGAAATCGTGAAGACCAGGGGTCTCAGCTGTGAGTGGTAACACTTAAGGCTTCTGGGGAGCATTGCAGACTAGATGGCTGGGATTAGCCAAGAATAAAACAAAGAACAGGCCATACAGAGAACTTGTTGCTGTAACTGAAACAAAAAGATTCGCTCCATGACTTCATTGAAGTTTTCCTGTGTAAATAATAATATAAACAATAATATTCAGTAATTGAATATTCAATAAGTTTCAGTTACTAAATATTCAGTAATGTTGAATATTCAGTAATATTGAATATTTCTTTTGTACATAAAGAAATATTCAGTAACTGAATGAATATTATACATTCTCTTTTTTTTTCTTTTTGCCACAGTTGGCTGTAGTATAGAAGCTTGGAGTTGTCCTAGCTGGATTTCTTTCTTATTTCATAACAACAGTATTCACTCTCAATACACCAAAACAACTTAATTATTAGTAGGCTAACTGATTAATAAAGAGCACTGCGTAAAGTACACTCATTCCCCACCTTCCTCTGTTTATTTGTGCTCCTCTTAAACATCCTTTTGAAGTATAATGGTGATCATATTAAAAACTATGTATTAGAAGGAAATCTCCATAATAAAGTCTTATCTGTCTTCTGTGTTTATTTGGATACAGAACAGTTAGTTAGGACCCATGTGATCACTGAGAACACATTTCAATACCTGGTCTGAATGGTGCATTTAGAGCAGGTTGCTTGAAATCCCATAGCTGATACTGATATCAGGGCTGACATTAATGTGCATTTTGTCTGTTAGTATGTTCATCCAGCATAATGGAAACAGTGTAAAATGACATGTGATTTACACTCATGTGTTTCAGTCCTTTGGTGGCAATGATATATGAATTTAAATGCTACAATAAATGAAATGTGCTTTTGAAGGAATTTAATCTCATCAAAGTGTTAGTAAATCTTCATCCTTGTTTGGAGCAGCATGCTGTATAAAGACAGGTTAAACCAAAATGATTCACTATGCAAAACATTAATATTTGCTAAGTTAAGGTAAAATATGATGCTACAAATGATAATAAATAAATTATCTGCCAAGCAATCCAGAGCTTGCTTGATGAAGCTGAAGGAACTGGCTCTTCTTTAGGAGCCGGCTCTTTGAAAAGAGCTGAAATTCCCATCACTAATTAGAAACATATGCTTGATTATAAGTGTCTATGGTACATAAAAACATTTTTGAATTTTTGTTAAATTATACCAGTTCTCACTAATTCTAGCTTCATCTCCCCTGCATGAAATGTGATCTATTGCTTCAGATCTGTAGCGCTCATGTATTACACATATCTTTCCCAAGAGAAGATGTCATGAATGAATTTTGTGTGTTTAGAGCCTTTGATGAACACATTGTGTCCCTCTGCTGATAAAAAAATAAATAAAAAAAAAAAAACATGCAGGCAGACTTTTCTCAGAAGGGTGATCTCTGTCAACGTGTTTCCTTTTCATCTACCAGGAAAGCCAAGCCAAGAGTAAAAAAACAACCTCTACAGCCACTTGTGCCAAATGTCTGAGAGGATATGCATTGATATATGCCTGAGAACAATTTTCATCAGCTAATCTGATCAACACTATACAAGAGGGATTAAAATCCAATTATGGCTTTTTCTCAGGCCTTGAATGTGCGATTTGCACAGACAAATTGAGAAGATGACATCCTGTGGAAAAAAATTCAAAGGTGTTAAAAGCCCATATTTAGGGCAAGATCAGAGAAATCTGACACTGACAGAGGAGCAGATAACAGGCATTTCCAGACAAAGATCAAAGATGAAGGCCATTTTGGAGAGGATAAATGAGAGCAGGTTATACTTTTACTGGAAAAAATCTTAAATATTTGGATTTGATGATCTTGATTTCAAAATTACACAGTGTCTCTATCAGACTTTTTCTTTTTAAGATGCATCTGTAGGCAAGGTGCTGTAAACTAAGTACAAAGCTTGAGAAGTTGGGTACTTAAATTTGTTTTTATGATTAGCTTTGATATAATATCAACAGTTTTCACCTGCATGTTTGGTGCAAATAGGCAGATCATAAATATGGTGTGGAGAGGAGGTTTGTTCTGATAACCTGTTCCCAGTTTCTTAAAGTCTCTCTCTGACTTTAAGAAAGTCAGAGAGGTGTTTGTTTTCTCCAGTCTGTGTTAGATAAGCTCTTGTGTGTGCTGTAAAGCAGGTTATTTTCTTGAATTCTAAAGCTCAAAGCACTTCAGGGTTATAATAATATATTTACTCTTCTTATCCTTGATGGGCTAGTAAAAGTAGTTCCTTTATCAAAGTGAAAATTAATATGGCAGAAACATGTTAAACTACACTGCATGATTCTTATGGTCTAAGTTTGGGCACATTAGTTATTTTTTACCAAAGAACCATGGTGAAGGGATAACATCCTTCCTGCTTCCTGCTTAAGGACACTTTTGAATACTGTTTCTGATGTCATCATGTTATTTTGCTTTATTATTTTAAACCAGAGGCATGCTTGATATGGTGAAAGCCTGTTCACTGTATCTAGCAAGACAGGGTGCTTTTGTACCAGACTGTAGCTGACCACAGAATACTGTTCCAACACGTTCTGTGTTTAACTGGTAGAGTACTTCTCAAGAGTCATATCCAAAATGTACAATTTCTTTTGTCTTTAATTTTGCTAATCTCAGCAATGCACCTAGTCTCTGAGTATAACAAAATACGAAAAGTAAGATAATCTCTTAAATTTAGTTAAGCACCGTTTGTGATCTACCACTGTGATCTACTTATCATCTCCATAATGGATAAATGTCCGATCTTCTAATTTGCTTTGCTGCATAATGTACATCGCATTTATTCTGCCGTTAAGTAAATGTATCTTGAAGGAGAGTAGCACTTAAATAAAAGTCCAACAAGGATATTCATTTAGAATTAAAAATAACTCACCCTGAATTACCATGATAGATATAATGTATGTCATTAATGAAGGGGAAAAAACTCAACCCAGACTTTAAGTTTAGGGTCTGGTTCGCAGAGTTTGTAGTTAAATTTTTTCCCCCATTATTCAATGGGAAAAAATAAACTAACCTCAGTTAAGTAAAATAAAATTGTAATCAAAACTTTTGGAATTGTAATGATTTCTTTTTTTAAAACAAATTCTTTTGTTTAAAAAACTTTTTTTAAATTAAATAACTAATTTTTGTCTTGTGAACTTAAAAGGTTATTTGCCAAACATAAACTTTTATTTGCACACATCAGAAATCTTTTGTTGTGATTTTGGCTCCTGTCCATGATGTCATGTGAGAATCACAAGCAAAACTTTGAGTCAAACAAAAACTTAGAATATCAAGAAAAGATTTCTGACATGCACAAATAAGTTTGTTTTGCAAAAAAATTCACTTCATGAGACAAATGTGTGATTTAAGTGTTTAAAAAAGTTGTAAGCAAAACTCAGCAGGCTTTTCCCATAGTGACATGCATTAACAATTCAATTTTTGCTTTTGTTTTTTTCTTTTTTTCTGCAGTTCCACCTTAAAGTTTGATGCAGCTCTGCTTTCCTGAATGGACCATCTTCATCTCCACTGCAGCAAACGGGCAGCTCTTTTTTTTATAGATTACAGTCACTAAAAGGTTGCATTGTGCCCTTGTTTATATTTTTAATAGTGTAATTCTGTAAAGATAAAATATGTAAATCAGAGCTAAACCACCAGCTCTGATTTACATATCTTGCTGAATTGTGGGTTTGAATATTGCAATACTTTCCTATAACAAAATAGACCTGCAGAAAGAAATTACTAATAAAATATCTTACATATGCATAGTTGTATGCTCTGTATAGAGATTTCCTTAGCTTTGATTGTATATTTCACAATTTTGTAATTTATCATTGTTTATTAAACTCTGAAAGCTGAGAGGCTTTGTTAATATTCTGTCCTAGAATGCGGTAAGATATGCCCTTTTTTTTTTTGAGCACCTGCCCTTTTAGTGGTCTCTGCACGGCCCTGCTTCATTTGTTTGGGAGTGGAGATTAAATCAGGGTTGGGATTACAGACAGTAACCTCCGCCCTCACTGTAACTCCATCCAGATAACACTTTTAGATTGTGTATGAGATACTAATAGACACAAAGATTGTACATTAGAAAGAATGTTTGATTTTGAAAAAAACAAAGTAAAAATGAACTGGATGCATGGAAACTTTTTTACGTTATGTTCCGTGGTCGTTTGCTTTTTGTTTTAGATGCATAATCCCAAAGCTGGAAGCAGGATGTATGTTGGCTCCTACTATCATTTTATTGGTTATCTGTGTCTTTTCAGCATTTCATATTTATAGTTTGTTGTTCTCATTATTCCTTTAATTTCATTTCACTTTTTAGTTTGTAGTTTAGTGATTAGGTGGACTAAAGTATTTTTAACTGGAGCTTGAGGTATTTTATTAGTAAGTTCTTACATTTGGAGTGAAGTTGCTTGTTTATTCTGTGCAGTTCACACCTTCATCTATACCAAACCTCTAAAGCTTTGTATTCCTAAAGAAATAATTGAGACTATATACCATTTGGCTATTGTTTCATGCTAATCAAGTGGTGCCCCGACTTGGCATTTTTGATCTGAATTACTAATTTTAATAATTTCTTATGTACTTAATATTTATTCATAGACACACTAAACCTATTGTTGCACAATTGTTTCTGTGCATCTTGTGATGAGACCCATTTTGCCACCTTATCTATTGAAACCTTAAATAGTTGTTGAATGTGGCCCATATGTGCAACTTTACATGCACCTATATGTGAGTTTATATACACTGCCTATTTCCTTAATGAAACTGTTTTTTTTGTATGTGTTCCATATTGTGGTTCACTGCACTGCCTTTCCATGTTAAATAATTAAAGAAAAACTTTTTTAATCTTTCACTCTTTGGTAGTTAAGAAAAAAAAATATTTTTTTGGTTGCAGTTTGTATTACTTGCACTGACATTTCAGCAAGATAAGCAAATAAGAAAATAAAGAAAAACAATGTGTATTCAGCAATGTAGCTCTAGCAATTAATTGAAACTCTTATTTTTTTATATATTACTGAATTTTGGGTGAAGAATGTCAGCATTTATACAAGTTTGATGTAGCTCTGCTTTCCTGAATGGACCATCTTCATCTCCACTGCAAGTGTAGCAAACAGGCAGCTCTTTTTTATAGATTACAGTCCACTAAAAGGTTGCATTGTGCCCTTGTTTATATTTTTAATTGTGTAATTCTGTAAAGACAAAATATGTCTGGTGGTCTAGCTCTGATTTACATATCTTGCTAAATTGTGGGTTTGAATATTGCAATACTTTCCTATAACAAAATAGACCTGCAGAATTAAATTACTAATAAATAGCATAGTTGTATGCTCTATATAGAGATTTTCCTTAGCTTTGATTGTATATCACACAATTTTGTAATTTATCACTGTTTATTAAACTCTGAAAGCTGTGTGGCTTTAATATTCTGTCTGAGAATGCGGTTAGATGTGCCCCTTTTTTTTATGAGAACCTTTAGTGGTCTCTGCACGGCCCTGACACCATTCATGTGGGGGATGGAGGGTGACTCAATCCGCACAGAGACATGCCATCAGTTTGGCAGTGCATCCTAATCCCAGATCTTTCTGAGGACATTGTGGTTTTAAGTAATGAATAGATTAACTTTGATTTGCACCAAACATGAATTTGTAAACTTGTCAGTGGATCTGCCAGAGCCCAGCCTTCTGAGAAAGTGAGCAAGTAAGTGTGTGGAGGTAATGCTCTCTAGAATTACTGATGAGTATGAGAAAGATTCTTACTGGATGAAGTGGAGGTTGAACACCAGGGGGAGGCCATCAGGACCAGAGTCAGTGCTCCATGTAGCAGTTAGGAGACAGACAGAGACACAGTGTTGGAGGGGGACAGGTTGCTCAGAGGAGATTGCCAGTCATGGAAATTTAATTCAGGAATTATTAAAAACTTGGAGTCTGCTCGAGGGTATCCTTTAGGAAAAAGAAAACACAAAATTATTTTTGAATGAGAGCACAGAGAAAAATCACAAATGAACACAGACGTTTCAAGTTATCACTATGCTGAACACTCAAGAGTCAAAGGACTGACAACCAGCTCCCCATGTCTCCAGCTGATGGCGGAACACACCTTCTGCACTTTACCCTCAAGCTCAGACTACAAGCTCCAACTACGTCCTCTAGTGGACACCTAAGATAAGAAAGCAACAAACACCCCCAGGACACTGACAATAATTTTATACTAGGGGAAGGATAATTGGTGACTTAACCAAGTTGTTAGTGAAATACTTACTTCAGAGAGCAGCAAATAAAATAGGTTTCCTTTTTAGAATAGCATTTTTTGGTGGCAAATGGTATTGAGATGAGAGACATATATATCACATTCTGGACCCCTTTTTTACTTTCCAGAGAATTGCTCAAGCATCAACCACTTGATCATAAAAGAGAATAGTAACTTATGTTGTTTTAAAACACAAGATAACAAAAAATAGAGAGTTGTGTTCATAGTAAAGTTATAGTGAACAAGTCCTCTGAAGTCAACTTTTAAGCAACAAGTCACAAAGGCAGCTAATGCATTGCATATGTTAGTTTTAATATTGTTTAGATTTTGATTACGTAAGAGCACTGTATCACTGTTTCAAATGTGCTGTGGCTACCATGCCAGGCCACTATATGGTGCTGTGATAATCGCATGTTGTCACTATTCTTCTTCAGGCGAAGAAGAATAGTGACAACTTCAATCAATATCTGCAATAAATTCAAAGTGTTGTCTCCAATGAAGCGACTGCTCATGTAACGCATATTTTTTCCATATCAAAAGTTGTACTAAACTGACCAGACTTATCACTCACAGCACAATGGTCATTTTTAGCTGTTATATCAGTGAATGCATTAAACAAATCTGAAAGCTTTGCGTTCTTTCACACCTGCAGAGACCTGCACACCTCAGCGGGGAGTGTTCCAGAAAAGTTCCATTCTGAGACCTGGTTTCAAAAGAACCAGTGTCAGATAATGTTCATTGTTCAAGTGAACAATGAACAGATTTAATATGATGTGTTAAGTTAGCAGTTAGAAGTAACAGGATATCTGGATCACACAGAAAGACATAAAGTTTTAAGCAACTGGCCATTTCCTCTAAGCATAACTAAAAATATAAGTGTTTTTTTGAAAGCACAGCTGTGAAATGTGACAAATTGAGTGCCTCATCAACCTATAGAGTTTTGTTTTCCCAACTGGAGCTCTGAAATCCTGTACAGTACATAATTCTCTCTGCCAGCAGTGGTATATTATCTATAACTTCTTCAGACTCAGGTTCAGTTTCAGTACAAGTGCTTCTAGACTTTATCAGAGCTTTCAATAAGATTGATGACCACATTCTCTTAGGCCATCTAGGAATGTAAGCTGGTCCCACTGCACATTTAGTGGTTTAGATAGCATGAGTCTGATAGGTCTTTCTTGGTTTTTCACAGCAATCAATCAGACCAAGCAAGGTGAATTATAGTTCGCTACCAGAATCCCATTAGTATCCCTCTAACATCCACTAGTCAATAGAAAATTCAATCCCTTTGCTGATGGATAAATTTTAAAAATACATATTCCCTTCAAATTTTCTGAATTTCTTCTAAGATTTACACAACATACTTATTTTGTAGCATTCAACACCAACAGGGCTGATGGCCCATGACACTTTGACAAAACATAGCAGATGCGGAAGTTCTCCCATCTGTCAAAGAGTCAGAGGATAATTTGTTCTGCTTTACAAATGTGAAGTCAAAAGTCAAACAGTATTGGATGATGTAGTCCAGGTCTCTGGTTTATGGCATCCTTGTCTCTTTTTTGCTTTTTCTATAAATATGAAAATTAGTGTTTGTACTTTTTGTGTTTCTAAGCATTTTTGAAATATTACACAAAGTTTTGACAATTGAGCTATTTTCCACTTAATGCTTCTATAATGACCAAAGAGTAGAGAGTGAGGGTGGAAGATCAAACCATCTCTTCCACTGATCATAAAGACAAGAATCATCCTGACTCCAACATCTCTCTGTCCCACAATATATATCCCACAATATATATATTGTGGGAGGAGTCCCACAACAGCAATGCACAGTGGCTAACCTCTCTACGAGAGTACCACAGCAACCTCCCTGAGCAAGCCCTGGTAACAATCACTGTGGCAGATATCCAAGAAAGAGTCTCAGGTATGAAAAACTGGACAGCACCAGGACCTGACATGATCCATGCCTACTGGCTGAAGAACTCACTGCCCTCCATGAGCAACTGGCAGCTCAATTGAACCAGCTGCTACAAAATGGGACTCACCCTGAATAGTTAACTGAAGGGCACACAATAATAATCCAGAAGGATCCATCAAAGGGTTCAGTCCCATCCAACTATCGGCCAATAACCTGTCTCTCTACAACATGGAAGCTCATGTCAGGCATCATAGTGGCTAAGATAAGCGGACACATGGATAAATACATGAGCACGGCACAGAAGGGCATAGGCATAAATGGCAGAAGAGCCAAACACCAACTCCTTGTAGACCACACAGTCGCCCGACACTGCCAAACCCGACACACCAATCTGTGCATGGCTTGGATTGATTACAAGAAAGCCTATGACTCAGTGCCACACCCTTGGATCATTGAATGCTTAGAGATGTACAACATCAATTGGACTCTAAGAGCCTTCATTGCAAACTCGATGGGGCTGTGGAAAACCACCCTTGAAGCCAATTGCAAACCACTTGCACAAGTGTCCATCAAATGTGGCATATACCAAGGAGATGCTCTGTCCCCACTGCTGTTCTGCATAGGCCTGAACCCCCTCAGCCAAATCATCAACAAGACTGGCTACGGATACTGACTCAAGAATGGGCCACAATCACTCACCTCCTCTACATGGATGACATCAAGCTGTACGCCAAGAGCGAGCAAGACATCGACTCACTGATCCACACCACCAGGATCTACAGCACTGACATTGGGATGTCATTCGGACTAGAGAAATGTGGTCGGATGGTTACAAAGAGAGGGAAGGTCATCCACACAGAAGGGGTCTCACTCCCAGAAGGAACAATAGCAGACATTGAGGACAGTTACAAGTACCTGGGAATACCACAAGCAAATGGCAACCTCGATGAGGTCACAAGGAAAGGAGCCACAGCCAAATACCTCCAACGAATAAGGCAAGTCCTGAGAAGCCAGCTCAATGGCTAGAACAAGATCAGATACCCTGCCGGAATAATTAGCTGGTCAATGGAAGAGATAAAGGCCACGGATGTTAAGACTCGGAAGCTACTAACCATTCATGGAGGGTTCCACCCCAAATCCAGCACCCTGAGACTGTACATAAGTTGCAAGGAAGAAGGCAGAGGACTAGCGAGTGTGAGAGCCACTGTCCAGGATGAAACATCTAAGATCCATAAATACATCAAGGACAAAGCCTCAACAGACGATGTGCTCAGCGAATGTCTCAGACAATGGGGAACAGAGGATGAGGTGCTAGAGGAACCATCATGGGAGGACAAGCCCCTACATGGGATGTACCATCGACAAATAACTGAAGTGGCTGATATCAGGAAATCCTACCAATGGCTAGAAAAAGCTGGACTCAATGACAGCACAGAGGCACTTATCCTGGGTGCACAGGAACAGGCCCTAAACACCAGAGCAATAGAGGCTCAGATCTACCACACCAGACAAGACCCAAGGTGTAGGTTGTGCAAGGAGGCCCCTGAGAGAGTCCATCACATAAGAGCAGGGTGCAAGATGCTAGCAGGGGAAGCGTACATGGAACGACATAACCAAATGGCGGGCATAGTGTACAGAAACATCTGTGCAGAATATGGACTGGAAGCCCCGAGATCAAAGTGGGGGAACATCCCCAAAGGTGGTGGAGAATGACCAAGCTAAGATCCGACAGAGAAAATGGTAAACCAACCGGACATTGTGGTGGTGGATAAACAACAGAGGGAAACAGTTGTGGTGGATATAGCAATACCAAGTGATTACAACATCAGGAAAAAGGAGCAGGAGAAACTGGAGAAATACCAGGGCCTCAGAGAGGAACTGGAAAAGACCTGGAAGGTGAAGACCACAGTGGTGCCTGTGGTCATCGGGGCCCTCGGGGCAGTCACCCCCAAACTGGAGCAGTGGCTAAAACAGATCCCAGGAACATCAGACATCTCAGTCCAAAAATGTGCAGTTGTAGGCACAGCCAAGATACTGCACAGAACTCTCTAGCTCCCAGGCCTCTGGTAGAGGACCCGAGCTCAGAGGATGAACGAGACCACCCGCGCAGGGTGAGTTTATGTGATGACACTTGCTTAACAATGACTATTAATCTGTGATTAATAGCCATAGTCCATGATTACTAGTCGTTATTAATAGTTGACTACTAGATTTCAGGCGTTTCAAAATAAATAAACTAATAAAATGAGAGAGCACACCATAGCCCTTTCTATGCTGTGCCCTTTCTATGTGATCCTCTCTGTGGATCACAACATTTATACGCCATCAAACATAGTGACATGCTGACACATACCAACATTGCTTTCACAGAGACAGGACCTCTCTGACTTAATGCAGCACCTTCCCACATCCGTAAACAGAATTTATTACAGTATTAAACTTCTGTGATGTTTGGCAAATCTCAGCAGGCTGAGAGCAGGGATGACTCACATAGTCACTGACTGTTCTGTCACTATAGAAATGCAGATTTCTTGATTGTGTAATGAAGAAAAAATCCAGGTTGTTGATCTAGAACAGGTGTGGGCAACTCCAGGCCTCGAGGACCGGTCTCCTACAACTTTTAGATTTGTCTCTACTTCAACACACCTGAGTCAAATAATGAGCTCATTAGGAAGACTCTGGAGAACCTGACTGCACTTAGGAGGTGATTCAGCTGTTGGATTCAAGTGTGTTGGACCAGGGAGACATCTAAGAGTTGCAGGACACTGGCCCTCGAGGAGCAAGATTGCCCACCCCTGATCTAAAACATCTTCCATAAGTTCCACTTGTGAAATAGAAAAGAAATTATGAAAATCTTAGTGTGCAGGTGTCCATTGCTGATTGGCTCCTGAAGACCAGAGACAACAAATTGGTGGCTTGCCAGAGGCAACGACTATAAAAGATGCTGACGCAGAATTCTGGTCATCCATCCTCTGCTCATTCAACCAGCCATACTATTTGTTGTCTCTGTTAAGTGAGACAACAAATATTAAGGAGTTTGTAGGAGTGAGCTGCACTTTATTTTTATATAAAAGCTAGTGCACCTTTATATGCAACCCCGCAACCCCCTCAGGTTGATGGTAGTTGTAAATCTTTGTACAAAAGAACATGCTTGGACAATATAAATCCATCCATCTTTAAGCCAGGTCTCCTTCTCCACAGATAACTCTTCTACACTAGGTAGCAGATTATGAAACAGATAAAGTGATAAAAAAACAGACAGGGTCTGATAAAGAGATACATCTTCCCACCACTGCCATGCCACCTTTTCTTTCCTGCTCCATTGTGTTTGAAGTGCAGTTTCTCTGAATCTGTGTTGTCTCTTTTCTCTTTACCACCTCCACACTTTCTCACACTCTCCATCATTCTTTTCACTTGGCTCTTGTCTGGCATGAGGGGTTCTTGTAATTTATGCTGCTAAATACAGCTTTTACACAGTAACTCACATGTGAACAAATGTATGCCTGTCCTCTTTCCAAACTTCTTCACAAATTGGCTCCATTGGGTGTAGTCTAGGAATTATTGTTTCAATAATTCCATCTTTAAAAAAAATAAAAAATTACTTGCCATCTGATATAAATTCAGACTCAAAAACCAGATCGGTTCACATACAGTACTGTGTCAAAGATTCTGGACGTCTTGAATGCATGACCCTGGACTGCTTTCTGACTAATCGGCTTTGGACTGAGGGCATAGTAATCCTCTCTCCACAGAATCAATCAGGTCCTTATCATTAGATACTGCAGACCTTGTGTCACATTGTGTGATGCTTCCCAATTCTGTGCAACCTGTCCCTCTGGCTTTCCCTTGTCATGTGGGCTAAAACTGCCTTACAATCCTCTGACTACAGAGGAGAGAGACGAGTCCCTACTTTTCCAGATCATCCCTTCTACCTACTTTCTTTATTATCAGTTCAAACTCTGATGTCACCCACCTGTTGTATCTGTTGCAGAGAGACTTAGAACCTCAGACAACAGATTATGTGTGCAGTATTCTTTTTGTTTTTGTAAATACATTTTTCAACCTTCCCTTCGGTTGTTGGATGTGTTTTGGGTTCAGATTGTACAGAAATCTGACTATATTGTGAAAAAGTTTTTTAACCCATATGTTTTAGAGGTGTTAAGAGTCTTGTTAATGGAAAAATAATAATCTAACATGAATTTGAATCTTGCTGTTGGCATTTTCAGTGCCCTTGTATGTTTATGGCCATTGAAAGTTTTGACTCCTGCAGTACAATCCAGAAACAATACCTTGAACAGCTAAAGAAAACTACCTTCTGAAAACTCACCAACATCGGAATACTTGATCCAAACACAGTCAGAACATGAGTTAATTAACCTGAACTGTTTCTGTCTAAGGCTGAAGGTATTTAAATAAGCAAGACAAATCCCTTCTCCCAGCCAAGTCCCCTTGCTATCGGAGATACTGGAACTCAAATTCTAACATCTTGAAGCAACCTCTTACAAAGTTGCTTCAATATTTACACATGATGTTCTTTCCTCAAAGTCAATTTTTATGAAGTACACCAGTAGCAAAACACTCACAGTAGAACATACTCCACAGTCAGGATAGTGCTGTCAAACCAACAAGCTTCCTTCTTTTTCCTTCAAATGTAACAATGGCCAAATCCTTAACTTTTAGGTTAATCAAACTACAGGAAGGGTCTTCAAAATCTTTTGTCCTTATCCCAACCGAAGCCAACTGAATCTTGTTCTTACCAGCTTAAGATGGCATCTTCATGAGGTCTTTTGTTTCAGTTTTGGGGTTAAATTTACAGATTTTGCACCAGAACATGCTCATCTCTGGGGGATAGTGCTTGTCTCTCTCCTGAATGCTTTAGACATTCAGAGGCTGTGCATACACAAGGATTAAGTAGATTGTGAAGGTCCTAAATTCTCTTCCAAGCTAGTTTGTGGTAATTTCTTATTTCACACAAGGAAGAAGTGTCTCAGTTGTTGCTTTAAAATACATTCACAAATGTGACTTTGGTTAAACTTGTGAAGCTCACAAAGCTTCACAAGTGTACCTGGTGAAGTTTTGTGACATAAAATCAAAGTGCCAGACTCTGGAGGAAGACTGGGGAGAAGGAAATGCCAAAATGCCAGAAGTCCAGTGTCAAGTACCCACAGTCAGTGATGGTCTGGGTGCCATGTCAGCTGCTGGTGTTGGTCCACTGGGTTTTATCAAGGGCAGGATCAATGCAGCAGCTATCATAAGATTTTGGAGCACTTCATGCTTCCATCTGCTGAAAAGTTTTATGGAGATGAAAATTTAATTTGGGCCCTTCTCCACAATCTTCCTCAGGGTCCGGTCACCTCTTCTCGTTGTGTAGCGTTTTCTGCCACACTTTTTCCTTCCTACTGACTTCCCACTGAGGTGCCTTGATATAACACTCTGCAAACAGCCGATTCGTTCAGAAATTTCTTTCTGTTTCTCACCCTCTTGCTTGAGGATGTCAGTGATGGCCTTCTGGACAACAGTCAGGTCTGCAGTCTGACCCATGATTGCGGTTTTGAGTAATGAACCAGGCTGGGAGTTTTTAAAGGCCTCAGGAATCTTTTTCAGGTGTTTAGAGTTACTTTGTTGATTCAGATGATTATTTTTATTGCTCGTTCAGAGAACCTTTTCATAATATTCTAATTTTTTGAGACAGGGATTTTGGGTTTTCATGAGCTGTTTGCCAAAATCATCAAAATTAAAACAATAAAAGACCTGAAATATTTCAGTTGGTGTGCAATGAATCTAAAATATATGACAATTTAATTTTTATCATGACATTATGGAAAATAATGAACTTTATCACAATATTCTAATTTTATGACCAGCACCTGTATATCTTGGAGATCCACACAAGCATCAAACATGCATACAAAGTTACCTAAAAGCAATCCCAGTGAGATCTGAAGTTTCTTGACTGTGTCTCCTACTATAGCCCCCCATTGGGGGTGGGGCTGCAGAGCACAGTCATTGGACTGTGCTCTGCAGCCCAACCCCCACCCTACTGAGAGCAGGGTCAACCTTTTGTTTTAAGGCCAGTAGTCATAACAAGTTTTATTGAAATTACAGAGGAAAGATGACCGCTTTGAAGCAAACAGCTTTGGACAAAGATATAAAATTAACAACCATTTGCTTCTTCTCCTCTTTAATCCACATTTTGGTTCCTGTCTTCTAGCTTGGTTAGGTTAGGGCTTGCAGGATGTCGTTATCACTTCCTTATGCACTTCCTACAAGCTATCAAAAGGCAGACTCACACTGGGGGAGGGAACGCAGAACAAAGCAAGGCTCCACTTGTAGTTTCCTTGTAACTCATCAAGGTAAATTCATAATTATACAACAATGTAACATTCAACAAAAATCACTTCATAATATTTCCACAGTAGACAATCCACAGTATTTAGACAATTTCTCATATATAAAATGACAACAGACAGATGTGGAAAGAAGACACTTCCAACCACAAAGAATATTGTATTCAACCTGGACCATTCTAAAATGTTATATTTTTATGTTTTTATAACTTAAAAGAAAAACTAAACATTACAAAAAAAATTGCAAGTGAATTTTTATCAAAAGTTATAAGGCAGCTTTTATAAAAAGATGTAACCTTTTAATTCTGTAAACTAGCATTACTTCACTGGACTGAGGGTAATAATTGACCTCTTGATTTTAAAGGTTGTAGACCCCTGCTCCAGGGGAAAACAACAGTAACTGCAGAATTGGACTGGAGTAGATAGCCCTGAAGCGAATGTATGTTAAACTGCATAATGGGCCCAGATGCTGTCTATCAGATGTTCATATTAACCCTCTTAAGACCATAATTGTAACTGGGCCGCCAGGTATTTTTTTGATTTTATGGCTGTAAAATTCTCAAAAAATGTGCAATGAGTCTGAATTTTTGCTCTTTTTTCCAGAACAACCTCAGCTTTCAGTATTTGATAGTTATTTAATATTTCTGTCTATTAAAAATTGTGAACAAATAGTTTAAAGAGGAAAAAAAACAAAAATCAAAATTGAAATGTTCATGTTTATTACTGAACAAAAACTTTCAACTTTCAACTATATTACATAAATGCGGAGAAAACTGTGAAGCCCGGCCTCCAATTTACAAGTTTTTATGCCTGTTTTTTATTAAATTATTTTAGGCGTTTTCATTTTTTTGTGGTAGGCCCTAAAGCAGTTCCTAAGCTGCAGACAGAATCCCACTCTGGATCCATCCAAACTTTATCTATCACACTCATAGGCGTAGGAAGCGGGGGGGACGCGGGGGACATGTCCCCCCCAATATTGGAGAGAGCCACATTCGTCCCCCCAATAATTTCACTGCAGTTGCGAAGAATTTTAAAATCTTCCACTCGCGTGCATAACAGCGCATTCAGCAGAGCGCTTTCTCCCCCTCCCCCCTCTGAACGGCTCAGAGTAAAGGCAGCAGCAGACGGAGTCAGAGAAACTCCTTAGAAGGAGGTAAACGATCTGTCAGGAATGTTGCCATGAATGTCGCTCGTTTATAACATCTTGTTGTCAGTTTACTTTCATATATAGAACTAAATCTTTTTGGTTTAGCTGTTTAAATTCTGGAATAGTCACATGTCCAAAATTTTACCACTAACTTTAACAGTTAGCTAGTCTAGTCACAATGATTTAGACTGAAACAGCAGCAAAATGAGCCTTTTTATTATTTAAACTGAGCAACACCTGATCATACTCAACCACTTAACATGTGTTTATATATTATATTATATTATATTATATTATATTATATTATATTATATTATATTATATATTTAGGAGAACAGCAGTGCTAGAATGATGCTGAAGAAAGGTGAAGAAGCTCTGGTGAAGTCTTCATTTAGTTTATTGAAATATGTATTAACTGTTTTTAATTTTTAAATAAACTAAACTATTTTATTATGAGAGGAGCAGGTCAGGGAAGACATAGGAGAGCCAGTTGGCATTTCAGGGTGTGAAGATATAAAAATTATATTAATTATAATAGAACCAGAAAGGAGAACAGGGGGAGACTGATGTCAGGTTGATTTCTTTCAACGTTTCAATATTTTTTCATTATTTCCACACCATAAGGTTAATGGTTAGAAGACAATAAGAAAAGTTCTTGAGGAGAGGTTTAAAAATAAATTGGTGAAAATTTTTGCTACACAGTAAATAGAGTTGAGATGTATAATAATGTATACATCTGAAAATTAAGTTGTTTAAATTCTCATTCTGTATGATAAAAACATTTTTTATATATTTAGTTCACATTCTGACACTGTACATTACTGTAGTGTCTGTTGTAAATCCATGAGTCCATGCAGGAACATCAGACTGCAGAGAGTCAGAGGGAGGCAGAGACAGAAACACATATCCGTAGATATTTTAGTTAAATGTTTGCAGCTGAAATGACAGGAGAAAAAAAACATTTAGTCTTTTTGCCTCAGTGTTTTTCATGGATCTTTGGTAAGTTACTGAATGCAGGGCTTGAAAGTGAGACTGAGTTAACAGTGAGGAGCTAAGGTGTCTGTTAGATGTGAAAAGTATAATTTTTGTTTATTTTGTAGACCAAACTGTTGCACTGATGTAGAGAGATGTTCAAGAAGAACAAAACTTGTTTTTTTAGATTTTATTTTGTTGGTCAAATTGCTGTATTGAGTTTAAAACTGTTGTGTCTTATTTTATGAGCTGTTTTCTACTTTGGTTTTAGAAATAAGCAGAACCTGTTCAATTGCCAGTCAATTTATATCAATGCATTTTGACCAATAAGATACATCAGAATCTGGTCGGCTCTGTGCTACCAGAGTATGTAGCTTGCTAGTTGTGAGGCAAATGCTAAAGTGAGTGTTCATCCTGGAATGACGGTCATTATACTGCATAACTTTAATCTGATTATTGGATTGTAAATAGTAACGTGTTAGAATACTTGTTACTGAAACAAGGGTCAGATTAGAGTAACGCGTTACTGATGTGTTGATGGCATAATTGTTTGACATTTCTGCTCAAGCTATTTACTGATCTGTCAGGTTTCCGATATGCGTCCCCCCCAATGACAGACTCGTTCCTACACCCTTGATCACACTTCAGGTTGAGAGGGTGCTACCCATCTCCTGCAAAAGGCAGGGGACACACCGGACAGGTCACCAATCCCTCACTTGGCTGATTTGTTGTTGTTGTTTTTTTCTTACAATTAATGTTTTGGCAGAAACAAAGTGTTGGTGATTTTTTTTTTCTCCCAAAATCACCTTAGGTAAAAATATTACTTAGGACATTATTTTTGGAAGACCACGATTTTATTTTCAGCATAATAAATATTAATTGCACAAATTATGCAGGAATCAAGATGGAGCTAACAGTTAGCCAATAGTTGTGCAGCGTTCATACGTCTCTCATGTTCACTGGCTTCAGATATCAGTCTTCTGGGACCCTTCATCAGTCTGTTGGATTTTCTTTTAGACATTTGCAATGCGCGATTTCGTCCTCTGCCGTCTTCTCTCTCTCTCTCTCTCTCTCTCTCTCTCACCGCTACACCGTTGATACAATACGAAGCTCCGCAGGGAAATTCCGTAACGAAAATATTTACTCTAATATCTGCTGCAACATGTGATACACCGTTGAAAAGCTTATTTTATGCACTTTCTAATACTTTTTTAATTTTTTAAATGCGGCCAACCGTTCAGGAGTTACGATACAGAGTAGGTTGGGTGACAAATATGACACAACGGAGAATCTTTCTTGTGATTGGTCAAGCTCATATCATACCGAGTGACTACCGTAATGTATAATATATGCCCTGAAAGCGCAATGTCTCAGCTTTTGGATTTGTTTTGATATGTTGAACTGTTCAGAAATTACGGTAATGGGAAGCGCACAAGCTGAATCCTGTCGGCGCTGACAGGTTGGTCGTAAGAGACAGCCCAAGACCTTCTTAATAGCAACAAGCTGCTAGCAGAGCTGCTAAATCTCAATCATCCAGCTGCAAAACTTACCACGTGTTCCTGGTGCTGATCGTGATTGAACTCTGTGCATACTGAGCAGCTCTCTGATAACAGACGGTATGTCCGCAGTCCACAGCTAAACTTTAAGATTGTTTTGGAGTTTACGGTGACTTAAGTCACGAGCCAATCAATTAATGTGGTCAGCTGTCAATCAAATGGCTTCACTGTTGTGTCTCGATTGGTCCTGCTAGTACTAGCAACCAGGCTGAGACGTGCTGGATTTGCTAATGGAAAACAAATCTGGCCAAGGCAGACTGAGATTGTACCGGTTAGAGGCAGTTTAGTGGAAAAGTGCATTTAGTTCCAGTGAAAGGAACTCTGAATCCTTCAGCATACTAAGACATTTTAGACAATTCCATGCTCCCAACTTTGTGGGAACAGTTTGGATCTGGTCCCTTCCTCTTCCCACATGACTATGCACCAGAGCACAAAGCAAGGTCCATGAAGGCATGGATGGAGAATCTGGTATGGATGAACTTGACTGGCTAAACAGTAAATCTATTTGCAAATATCAATAAAACAGGGCAAACAACAATATGAAGCCTGATCACATTTAAAATTTATTTGAATAATGGCCAGGCTAAAAGGAGTTTTTCCATCTGTTGGTTCGTTGATTATTGATTTGAACTGCCTGAATCTCTTCCCAAATGAAGAGATGAAGAGATTAATCTTCTCTTTTTGGAGCTTCATGTTTTTGAGCTCAAAAACACCATGAAGTGGGTGAATTGGAGAGTGGTCTTTGTAGGACTCTTTAAAAAAGTTCCTTGTAATTCAGGAACTTTTGTCAACTACTTGATCCTGTTCTTGTCTCCTACTGATAGACTACCAAACCAGGTAATAAAAGCCAATGTGAGTACAGATTCAAATTATCATCAACTTTTAGAAACTACAAACTTATAAAATATAAAGTATAAAACAGTGAAAATTATTTTTATATTGCTTGCTGAAAAGCTCAGTTCTTTCCAGTGCATCACTGTTCTTTATATGTTAAAAATGTTTAGTTTTGTGGCTGAAAAACAATAATTATACTTTTTGTTTGTTGATCTGCATTAAGATGCATCTCATAATCCAAAAACTGTAAGAAAGAGCATCCTACTAATAAACCTACAACTGTATATAAACCTACAACTCGATGCACCACTCAAATTGGATTACCACCACAGTTACCCAATTATGCCAAGTAGATGGTGTGATAGGAAATTTTAGGACATAATAGCTGATTTCATTCCTCAGGAGAGGGGAGGGGCAATACTGAAGACAACTCAACAATCTAAATGAAATCTGGCTGCACAAGTTAAAATTTCCCCCTAGACCACAGTGGTGCCTGTGGTCATCGGGGCCCTCGGGGCAGTCACCCCCAAACTGGAGCAGTGGCTAAAACAGATCCCAGGAACAACATCAGACATCTCAGTCCAGAAATGTGCAGTTCTAGGCACAGCCAAGATACTGGAGGAGAACCCTCAAGCTCCCAGGCCTCTGGTAGAGGACCCGAGCATGAAAGAGAGAGAGAGAGAGATCACCCGCGGAGGGTGAGAAGGGAATTTTTACATTCCCTTCTCACCCTTTCAGCAATAGTGCATATCTTTATCTTTATCTATCTTGTGTGAGTCTATGTATTGTTATTGCCTGTCACTTTGCTCCTGTTGCACAGAAGTCTTCCCATTGTGGGAAAATACACTACATTATTATTCTGTTTTCCTGTATTCCTGAACATTTCCGGTCACATCAAAGAGTGGCTTCAGATACTGGGTGTGAAGTGGAGCAGAATTCAGCCACTTCTCTACAAACATGTTCTTTTTGCTCATTTTTGGCAGACAGCTTTGGGTTAGGGTTACGTTAAGCTCTCTGCTTAAAGTAGTAAGAACATCAACCCACTAGTCCAGCTTACTTGTAATGATGCTGAATTATTTGCAGGATGTATTAAAGCAGTCCAAAGTCTGATTACACATTTAGTGTTTAATACTTATGTTCATTAACAGGATAATGTAACTACATTATCCTATTCCTGTAGAATCCATCTAAGGTCTAACCTGAATGCTAAAGTGGGCCATCTGGCTTTCTGCAGGCTGAGCCACCATTCTTTTGTATTCTTCCTTGTTAGCTAGATTAAGACTTTTGGTGTCAGTTTATCATTATGAGAACTGAAAGTAATTAAACTCTATAGAAAGAAGTCAATTTGCTGAAAAAAGTTTTATCTTGGAGCCTTCACTGATGTGTGTGCCAAAGTACAGAGACAAAAGAAAAGACAAGAGACATGACTGAAACAGTATCAACCCCAATAATCATTTGGCCCCAGTCATTCACTATTAAAAAAACCCAGAAACAATGAAGACTGAACTACGAGTGCTGAATTATGACAAAGTATGATTTTAAAAACTAACGGCATTTTTTCTGTTTTAAGGAATCAATTTTGAATCAGTTCAGTTCGTCCATATTTTATTATTAGAACTACATTTGGGATCCTCTTTAAAATCTTTTGCCAGGAGAATCTGTCCTAACGTTGTCTGTAGTAAGGAATATTTAGTAGGGACATTGCAACAGGCACGGAAACTGTGCTGACTGACATGTTCCACAGGCTGAGCTGGGGACAGACACTGTTAGTCTTTGAATTTAGTAAACTAGTTTCAGCAAAATGTATTTTTCAGAACTGAAACGCTGAGGATCACAAAGTTTACAACAGAAGAGTAGAGGATTGGTTAAATCAATTAAAGCTGAGGAAACACATCAGCCTGCGACAGACTGGCGACCTGTCCAGGGTGACCCCGCCTCTCGCCTGGAACGTTGGCTGGAGATAGGCACCAGCAACCCTCCCGATCCGACTAAGGGACAAGGGTGTACAGAAAATGGATGGATGGATGGATGGATGGATGGATGGATGGAAACACATCAGCCTCTCGTGGTCCTTCAGTTTTCCTCTATACCGGGGAAAACCTTTAAGCAGAGTTGTATGTGATTGTGTCATTCATTTTTCACTTGACTGCATGAATCATTGCTGGTATGTTTGTTTTTTAAGGTCAAAAATTCTGTCATGTTATGTTTGCAATTAACCTTCTAGCTGACCTGGGTCCTCATGCATAAAGCGTGCGTGCACACAAAAAATGTGTGGTCCTATATTTTACGCAAAAGTCCGCATGTATAAAAATTAACTTTGCATCAAGATTTGCGTAAATATACGCACACTTTTTCGCTGGCGTGAAAATGTGTGGTAACCACGCAAACTTTTTCTGTGGACAATATCAAACCACAAAGTGTTAAAACTCACCTAAATACACTGAAATCTGACTACATTCAATGTTATTTAGACCAAGAAGCATCAAACTTGATGTTTTTTATGATTTTAATATTTTATTGCTTAAAGGTAAACCATGAAACTGAACCGCATTTATCCCCAGACATTAAGCTAGCACACACACAAAATAAAGAAAATAAAAAGAGAAGTATGTGAAGACCTCACTCTGTAAAATAGTACTTTTCCTCAGTTTTTGTCTCAAAGATGTAATGCATTGGTCTGCGAGCCGAAGCGCATGGAATGCATCTGCGGGGTAATTTCATTCTCACTAAAAAAAAGAAAACAGGGTTGGATCAGCAGATTAACTCAAACCTGCTGATTAAAAATAATCAACAGGTTTGACTTTTTTTAAGGTGATCAAGGTGTGTATGCAATCACATGTATATAAGTAGCTGCGCAAAGGTGAGCCGCGTAATTATGGAGCCCTTTGGACTTTGATGGAGAACATCGCCAACGGAAGGATTCAGAGGGAGCATTTCTTCAGAGATCATACTGATCTGCTGGGAAATGTTGATGGTTTATTAGCGTTTAGATTGTTCAGACTGATCATCCTGAAGCTCTGAGCAAAACTTAAAGAAGGAGTTGTGCGGTACCGGTACTGGTCCAGCTGCAGCCATCCTTCAGTCGAGCCATGCCCACTTTGTGAATGTGCACCAAGCGGACATAAAGCATCTTTATTCTGTAAATGTGCAACTTATACACACGATTCTACTATTTAGAATAAATATCCACTTTCCCCAAGGACCCTCTGACTGTCTTTAAATCCCGGCTGAACATGCTGCTGTTCAGACAGGCATTTGCACGATCTCTATATTTTTTATTTTTTTAATTGGGATTTTTTTGTCTTTTTTTGTCTTTTTTGTCTTTTGTTTTTGTGAGGTGACATTATGTGCCCTCAAAGCACCTTTTAAATAAAATATGTAATTATTATTGTTATTAATACTGCTTCAAACAAGGATGTTGCCATGGTTATTACTTCTTGTGGTGGCAGACTTCCGGGTATTTATACTAATTTATTATGTGGGTATTTGTGGGTGGCAACAGGGCAAACCAGCAGCTGTGCTCTATTTCCCACAAATTAGAATTTATAAAGGAAAGGTGCGCGACCACATGCGTGTGCATGGCTTTATGCATCCCTTTTTTTTTGTGCACTTTTCTAAATTTTTCTGTACTCCAAGTTTTGGTGTCAAAACTGTGCAGTCTTTTGTGCATGCAGCCCCTGATCACCACACTCCAACCCAACCACCTTTTTTAAATTGGTGTGTAACTGCATTGCAAAAGTTTATTTAAGGAACACTGGTAAATATCATTTTGTGAAGCACTTACAAGAAGTTAAAGTGTGGAATCTTTATAAATCCATTTCTTTAGTCCTTCATGTAAAAGTTCTATTCCCAGTTATTTGCCTTGCAAACCTAGGTAGCTTACATTTTTGAGAACTTTGAACTGAAGAAAGCTGTTTTGAAGTGTAGAAAGCAAAGAGAATGGAGCTCATATTGATATAATTTCATGATACTGTGAAGTTAGACAAATGTTTTATGAAAACCATTTTTAATGGGCAAACCTTAAATATTTCACTGAAAAGAGTCACAGTATTTTCAGCTTTTTTGGGTTGGCTGCTATGGCATATTTTTATAAATATTGTCACACGGACGTCGCCACATTGTTCATGCTACAATGCATTCTGGGTAAATGACGTCTAAAGGTTCAACTGCACTGAAACAGCAATGAGTAACGTCATTAAGCCTTTTTAATTTGAAGCAGATCACACTGAAATTGATGGGAAATCAATAGAGGCAATGAAGATGGAGGACCAAACAGGAAGAGGACAGAGTTGGTCATAGGAGCAGGGGCCTTGTGCATAAAAGACTGCACAGTATTGACACCAATGGAGTATGGAAAATTTTAGAAAAGTGTGGCGCACAAAAAGAAAAAAAAAATCGAATGCATAAAGCTGTGCGGACACACGTGGCCGCGCACCTTTCCTTTATTGTCATGTTTGAGTTCAGTTTCCTGACCCACATACAGAACACCACAGGACAGTAAATAAAATGATTCTGTTTATTTGTTACAATCAAACAATGTGTGGGATCAGTAGCGGTTCGTGTGATTATTTCTTTCTGAATCAGAGGAGCTTCGCTGAGGGGAGAGGATCTGGTGAGTTCTAGTGGGGTTTGGATTCTTCACAGAGGGAGGAGAGTTCCGATCTTTGGTTCCAGTGGAGTGGTAGACTGAGGTTTCCTGGAGGAGGCACCAGAGGCTGTTTTGGAGGGCAGACAGGTGGGTTCTGACTCGGCAGAGAAGACAGACGGCCAACAGTAACTCGGGAACTTAGACTGACATCTTGACAGGAGTAGGAGAAGATGAATTCGGGCATCCGATGGTTAACAACCACAGCGTCATGAGGAAGGTTGCAGGCGAGTAGCTTCTCCCAGACTGCTCAGGGGGGAAGACTCAGAACATGCAGGAGTGTTTCTGGAAAAGGAACAAGCGACAAAGCAAGATTACTCGAGGGTAACTCTCAGATAAACTGAAGAGGGGGCTCTGATTACCAATATAGGCAAACACTCAGGCGTCAGAGAGTTGGCTGTCTGTCCGTTATATACACCTGCAGAGTGAGAGATTAATCACAGATGTGTCTACGGGGTTGGCAGACAAACCCTCCAGGGAGCAGCCTCCGGTCGCCATCTAGTGGTGAGAACAGAGAAGCAGCAGGCAAAAAAAAAAAAAGCCCAGAACCCGACATTTATAAATCCTAATGGGGTATATGCCACGAGAGGTGGTGACGTATTTCCGTTTGAATTTATTCCACATAGATTGGTTCCGGGTCCTGCTTGTATAACAGGTGTAGAATGGATCACGACAGGAATCAGGATTTGCATTGATTTATTCCTGTTTAGAACAAAAACATATTCAGCAGCAGCTCCTGGTTCTGGCTCTCCCACACACACCTCTCCACAGCGCAGCTTGGCGCGAACTGACAGGAATGGGTTAAAATCATCTAAAGTTCACAAATAATAATAAAATAAAATCTGCATTCATACAAAACAATTAAAATAAAACTGAAACAGAAATAATCTGCCCAAAGGTTACAATTTTACACAGTAATATAAAAATATACCAAAATACATGCATTTAACAACCAGATAACATTTTGAAATAACTCACATACCTGTTTAGAACAAAAACATATTCAGCAGCAGCTCCTGGCTCTGGCTCTCCCACACACACCTTTACCATCCAAAAGAACAAAAATAAAATAACCATGTTGGCACAGTAAACTGAATAAATGCAAAAAACGTGGGAATTAAATACCCAGAACAGTGCTGTGCTAAACATCAAAAAGTTAACCAACTATTTACAAGTTATGAGTTGAACAACGTACTTTTTCTTTTTACATTTTTAATATTTTAATGTACAAGCAGAAGACAACTCTGTGCGCTTACCTCTCCACAGCGCAGCTTGGCGCGAACTGAGGAGGGCAGCGGGAACACACAGGATGTGACACGGGACAGGAAACAAGAAAATAAAAGCTTCTCCACCAAAATAAAATACAATTCAAAAACCAAGGAAAAACTAATATGGGGATGGATTTGGGGCCACATTAGGATCCAAAATAAAACAGTATAAAACAGAAATAAGTGCAAAGGTGACAGCAATCATGTAAATTCAACAAGGTGTTTTGAGAAGGTTCATCAAAAAACTAAAAAAATTAAAATTAACTCAGCTACACTTGCTCCTATTGTTTTTGGCCAAAGCTGCAAGATCTGTACCATGAAAAAGACGCAAAACTTAAAATATCTGAGAGCTACTGGTACAACAATCGAGTTTTGTTGTGTGCCGTTGTGTCCAGTAATTAGCCAGTACCATCTGGTGCTTAGTTTTTTAATTTTCCTGCTGATATCAAGGCGACAGCAGACTGTAGCCAAACCTTAGCCACTACAGCTAACACACGGTTTGTAGCTGCCTGCTATTTCAAAGCTTGAGGATATTGAAGATCCAGCGTCAGAAATTGGAAGACGGAGGTTAAAAGGAAGCTGTACGTGCTTCGTTCACTGGAATAATTTGTTGGAGGAAAATAATGTTGGAGGAAATCTACTGCTACGGAAACAGGCTGAGAACAGAGGCAGCGATTCGGCACAAGGTAAGTCAATATGTGTGTTGATGTGCGTTTGTGTTATACGGAGTATGAAATTATTCTTAGGCAGCTCCTTAGCTTTTGTTTATATGACATATATAAAATACATTTAACATGCAGTTGGAGCGACGAGCCCCTCCGATACTGAGCACGGTAATTTAAGAACAGCCGAGAGCAGCAACGCTTCAGCCCGATCCAAACCACACAGGTAGTCGGTCAGATTTTAAGGTCCAAAACCTTCCCAGATAGCACAGAATGATTGAAACAACATTGAATCAATGTCAGCCAGAAACACTGAATCAACGTTGAACGCTGACATTGAAACAACATTGAAAGTGGTCGGTGACTTGTATGTTGAATCAACGTTAGGGTTTCAACCATAACTGACATTATATCAATGTTGATTCAACCATCATCTGTATGTCAACTTGTATGCATATTTGTGTTGATAGTACATTGAATCAGTTATGAATCAATGTTGATTCTACATTATATCAATGTTGAGTCAACCATCATCTGAACGTGGATCTGCATCCGGATTTCTGTTGATTCTACATTGAATCAATGTTGATTCAACACTCATTTGACTGTGGTTCTGCACACATATTTCCGTTGATTCTACATTGAATCAATGTTGATTAAATACTCATTTGACTGTGGTTCTGCACACATATTTCCGTTGATTCTACATTGAATCAATGTTGATTAAACACTCATTTGACTGTGGTTCTGCACACATATTTCCGTTGATTCTACATTGAATCAATGTTGATTAAACACTCATTTGACTGTGGTTCTGCACACATATTTCCGTTGATTCTACATTGAATCAATGTTGATTCAACACTCATCTGAACGTGGATCTGCATCCGGAATTGTCTTGATTCTACATTGAATCAATGTTGCTTCGACAGTCATCTGACTGTGGTTCTGCACACATATGTCGGTTGATTCTACGTTTAATCAATGTTGATTCAACACTCATCTGAACGTGGATCTGCATCCAGAATTGTCTTGATTCTACATTGAATCAATGTTGCTTCGACAGTCATCTGACTGTGGTTCTGCACACATATGTCGGTTGATTCTACGTTTAATCAATGTTGATTCAACACTCATCTGAATGTGGATCTGCATCCGGAATTGTCTTGATTCTACATTGAATCAATGTTGATTCAACAGTCATTCGACTGTGGTTCTGCACACATATTTCGGTTGATTCTACATTGAATATGTTAGGAATCAACGTTGATTCAACCTTCATCTGAACGTGGTTCTGCACGCACATTTGTGTTGATTCTGCATTCAATCAATGTTTATTCAACCATCATAACCATCATCCTGAAATAAACCACATAAAAATACCATGGCATTGCTTAAATATTTTATTTAATTTCAGTCTTCTGGCCGTCCCTTTGGTTGCCTTTCAATGCCTCCCTCCCGGTCTGGTGCATAGCGAAACCATTTCTTTACTGTTTCGCTGTAATTTTGATCAGTTAGGCCTGGTTCGAATTGACGAGCAGCAACTGAAAGACACAAAAGAACATCATTACGATAGAGGGTATCTCACATAAAATTTCTTATTATCCCCTACCCTCACTTTGTTTAGATTCTGATTCACCAACAGTCTCATTTCCTACAATTAAAATTCAAAGCCCTTTTCCAGTAGAGGAAGCTCACCTAATATGCACTCTTGCAGGATTGTGTCCTTGAATGGCTTTTTACTCTGGGAATGCCTATGTTTCTTCCCAGCCCAGTTGAACTGACTTGCCAGGGCATTTCTCATACAAGTTGTCAACATTCTTCTTATCATGTTGGCTGAATTGGTGCCTCCTACTAGAGCCAGTCGAGCAATTTACATCAGAGACAAGTACATGAAGGCATAGCATTACACAGCAGCATTATATCATGTAAATTAAAAACACAGCAGAGACATAACCTTGTTTTGATACTGTATTTATGCTTATGCACTGATATTCCACTCCATAGTGTTCATTCATGGTCATGGATATTAGCGTTATTAACCATCCTGGTCCCAATTTGGGTTAGGTCAAAATTTAAATCATCTATGTGAATAATTGCAAAATGTTTCATAAATAGCACATCTACAAGCTCTGTGACATGTTCAGAACTTGTAGATTACAATTTGTGTTCAAGTAGCTAAAGAGCTAACATTTTGCCCTTAGAAAAAGATTCACACTGACATAATCTACATTGATGCTGATCAGTCTTTCAAATGAATTACCATCTTTTGACGCACTGTCTCTTCAATCAGTAATGACTCTGCTTTACTGAAATCTTCTTCACTTTCAATTGGCAGCTGGAAGGGGAGTACAAGGTTTGCTGGTCCTTGTGTGCTACCTGGTGTAATGTTACTCTGAGCCAAATTGTTCTTAATGAATTGGACATCTCTGGATAGATCCTTCACAATCACAAGAGCTTCAGCAAGCATCGATGTCATCTTATGGATAGCGAGGTCTTCAGGAGAACATTAAAAATCTTTAAGTGCAACATCAAAATAACCTGAAAATGACACATTACAAATACATTATGTCCAATAGACTTGCCTCTCAAAAGCTGCCCATTATTGCTGGCCCTTTGTGTGGTTGCATCTGCAAAACACAAATATTCATGCACAGAAGTTTAAAGGTTAGGTGCCAAAATGACACCGACTTTCTTTAGGTGTGAAATGTTTCCTACAGATCTTTTATAGATAAGGACATTTCTGCATCTAATCAGGAGAGAACTCTGATGAGTGGAATACACAAGATCACAATGGCAAAAAGAAAATACTGTCAGGGCTTTGTGTTATGTTTGCCTTTAAAAAATAATGCATAAGTGTCAAAGCATTTAAAGAGTTGGTGTCATTGCTCACACAGATGTGAGCAATGACCACAGTTCAAATATAGACACAACCTCACACATTCAGATCACAAAATGTCTACAAATGTTGGATGACTGTCTTGATACCTTCGAAACCTTGATTAGGCGCTGAATCCAATACATCATTCTGGTCGGAGTTTGCTTTTAAGTGAATAAGAAATGCAAAAACTTAGCTAAAGTGAATTCATTAGTCAACACAGATCACTGTATATGTATGTAGTAAAGTGGGTTACTCTGTGATATATCCAATGGCAGCCTATTTTGTGCACATTGTGAGAGACCAGGGCGATGGTTATACTGCCTTGAGCTGCATCCAGACAACCCTGTAGATATAGTTACATTTCGCAATAGTTTACAAGTGTAAACACAAGATACATAATCTAAATGTTTGATCAAACTAACTAATTAGCCAGAATCACTAAGATACCCATCACTATTACTGAAAGAGTACAGTATCATACCAATACTTGTACTTTGTCGCTGTGGATTCTGCAACTTGTGGTACTGGACACAGTGGGCTGTAGCAAAACCTGGCATCTCAGCTTGAACACAAAGTAGGAAATACACAAAGCAGTGAGGTTATTACTGTAACCTTCCATATGAGAAAATGTGAGACTTACATTCAGCTGACTGCTCTATATTTAAAGCATTGCTTTGACATCACAGTCTTATGAGACTGCTTGACGACTCACCATTAAGAACTTCATCAGCTAGTGATTGTTGGTAGTTGCTAGCAACAAGATCTACTAAGAAAAATAGGAAATAATTAAGAGCTAAAACTATACACAATTAGTTTTAGCTCTAAGTGCTAAAACTATACACAATTTCAGCAAGAAACACAATTTCAATCAAATTAAAATGTCCTTTTATTGGTACACTGTTATATGTAATTTCTTTTTTGACTGTGTAGAAGTGAGCATAGTGTCAATATAAAGGAAACAATACCTGGACATCCAACATCAGGTGGTTTGGCAAAACGCTTTCTTTTTGCACTGCTACTCTGATGGTCTTCAGAATCAGAATGCATAAACTGCTGATTTGGCCTACAAAACATTATGATAATACACTATATGAATATTACAACTGTAGTTAAGATACTACACTTATTAGTCAAGGCTACCGTCTGAATACATGGACACTCTGGCCACTTTGAGCCATCCTTTTAGCAGTGGTTGTTATTTTCTAGTTGCAACGCCCTAGGGAAAGTTATCACTGTGATAAAGTTAGTAATGTACCTGGATATTCTTTTTTGGCGGATAGCTCCTTCATCATGAGATTCAATTTCAGATGTTGGACACATTGTGGTGTTATATTTTGTCTCTCGTTTTTTCGCCTCATCAAGGGTCTCTGTAAAGAGCAGAGGGTAAATGCCAATTTGCATGTCTGCAGTCCAGTGCAGAACTACCCTAACAGCTCCTTCCCAACTCCCAAAAAACAGAACAATCACACCTGTGTGAAGCGCTACTATCATACATCATCTCATTCTGGCCAATCACTATTTGCCTCCTCACATTTGTCTTATATGATTTTACATAAACAAAACATCTCAGCTGGACCTCTGAGGTACCAGCGCTTTATTATAATTATATATATTGTTTACTTGGTTTAATGTAGCCTCCTAAACAAACTTTTGCATCTGTAATGTCATGTCCCAATAGATAAACATACTTGAAAAGAAGAAAATATTGAGCTGATTTATCTATAACATGACAGCACGACTGTGTAGAACAGCTGTGCATGTGTTGCACCAGTTACTCACCACACGTAATGAGGACTCGTACATCCGTATAGGTGATCCATTTGTCGTCTGGTTGCATTCCGTCTCGAAGGGCTTTCTTGAGTGTTATGTGTTTTGGGGGCCATAACAGCGTCTGTTCCTCAGCTTTAAACCAGCTCTCTAGGACTACTGCTGTCCCACCATTTGGGAACTGTACAACTGACCACAGTGCCTCTCTACTCATCTTCGAAGGGCTAGGGATGAAATGAGAACTACTCATGATATCTCCTTACAGGTCATCCCCATTTCACTCTTCAAAGCCAAAGTGCACTACAGACATTGTAGTTTTTGGCCAGTCAAACATGTTATTTGCACAGGTAAGAATTAGATAAATGTTATTTTTAGGTAATTTATGCCATGATATACATCTCAGTTACAGATACTGCACTTTGGCAGGGCAGCATGACTATGCTAAATGAAGTAGTGGTATTACAATGGCACCATCCATGTCTGGACAGAGAAGGCATTTGCGCTTGATAGAGGCCAGTCCAACTACCCCTATATTTTCTTTCAAGCCACTGACTTTGTATGTGCCAATGATGATTCACAGGGATACATGTAATATGGCTGTTTGTGTCCGTACATTCTGACGATTATATATGTATCCTCTTCTGATTTAATAATATTCTCTATTAATGCAAATCCATCTCCAACTTCAACACAATTGTCTCCTTTCTTTGTGGACAAAGTAAACCGATGAGTGGAGACCTTCCTGTACTGTTGTGAAGAAATAAACTGTGTGGGGACTGGACCATCAATGTGGATGTTAAGCAACTTTGGATAATCTCTAGAACATGTGGGTCCAACATGTGAGGTTTCAGACAACCTTTTAACTACCTGTTGTAGTGTCTGATGTGGCTTGCGTAGAAGATGCTTAATTTGACCAAGACAATTCTCAAAAGGAAATCCTGATATATTATCTAGATTGCCGAACCTCCTGTATTCTTCAGCCAAATGAGTAAGCTGGTGTATATTGTACACAATTTCATCTTTTCCATATAATTCCCCAAAGTGTTCAACAAAAGCAACCATCAACTTTTGTGCAAAGGCTAACATTTCCTCAGATATACTAGGGGACAGCAACATGTACATTCCAACGGAAAACAACATAAAATTGTCATACAGCTCACTGGGGAGTGAATCCTTCAAAACAACAGGACCCCAATATAACATGAAGGATCGGAACTCAGTAGCTTTCCACCGATCTATCTCCGACAGTCCCCTTGGTTTACGGTTAAACTCAGAAGGCGTGTAGAAACGTAGCTTTAGGAGTTTATCTGAAATGCCTGCTGCAGTTTGGGAAGGAAACTTTGTTGCTAAATGTTTCCCCTTTAACCATATATGAAGCATTTTCCTTGTAACTCCGAGACAACAGACATGCATGTAATCTGGTGGAAACATAGAAACCATCTTAACTAAACCAGATAAAGGGCTCTTTCCAATGTGATGTTCCTCATCAACCATGTCAGAGAAACTGGAGTCTGTCCTAAGTTTATGCTTTGTTTCAGGAAATGTCATTTTATTCATCCATACACCCTCCTGAAAGCATTTGTCACAACCTGAATAGCCATTGAATCCTTTGACCTGCTTAATATAAGCTCTTGCCGGCGCATCACAAATAAAGGCAGAAATTTCTACATTAAATTGCTTACCATTATAAATAATGCCATTACACAATACATTCTGAAGATCTTTGACAAACTGAGCCAGGTACTCAAAAACACTCACTGGCTTGCTTAGACCACAAAAAATGCCTACAACAAATGGGGACTTTGTGTAGTCACATGTCAGACATCCAAGTATGGGCCAAAACTGAAGTTTGGAACTTTTAAATAAAGGTAAGCCATCTATATTAAACTGGATATTAATAGTAGTCATAGTTGATGGTACACACAAACATGCCAACCGTGAAAGCACCCCTTTGACTATTCCAAAATGATAATAATCTCCCCCTTGAATTGTAGTGATGGGCACATTTCTGGGTGTTCCAAGCAATGTTCTCCCATCTTTTGGTAGGGTAGGGTGAAACATTGTCAAAATAGACAGCAAAGATGACAGTGCAACCAGAGAGATTGAATAGGATGTTGCCCAATACTTTAAACTTATCCTGAGCAAATCATTATTGTCATCACTGTCAAGCTCATCCTCCACTATACTTTCAAAATGTGCTTCTGACTCACCTGGCAAGTCAGTATTTTCATTCACAGCACTGATAGTTAGTCGTCTGTTTAGTGGCAAGTCTGAAATATCTTGAAAAGGTAGTACATCCAACCTGCACTGACAAGAGGCTGCAACATGATATTTCTTCTGTTTCTTCCTTGGATTAGCATTAACTATTAACTTATACTCGGTGAGGATTTGCTGCTCTGTCTCTTTCAATAATTTGTTAACTCTACGTCTTTTAGCCCGAGAAGAAGCCGACATCTTAAAGAGTGTGGTGGTGCTTTACTCTAATGTAGACAAACTGCACCTGTTTACCTACAATTGTCTTCTTTCTTTAAAGCTGTTATATTTAAATATAGCTGGAAAAATAAAAAAAGGAGATGAAGAGATTCAGAATAAAATGCTGCATTTTAATATGCAAGATGAAACAAGCCGAAACATATTTGTACAATTAGATCCATATCAAGAAAGGCAATTATTATAATGCGAAAGTTACTGTTCATTTTAAAATACCAGCATAAGTAAATGCCTCACTATAGCAGGACCAAGCATCCTGAGACCTCACAAAGTGTACAACCCAACTTTAGTGTTATCAAAATCTGATTTAAAGTTAGTTTTTCAACATAATTATGCCATCACTGCTTATTTCCCTACCAAGCTGCAACTTAAGCGCAACACAATGCAGTTGGTTTATAATAAATAGGTTAAGATCAAGGTAGATTGGCCACACTTACCACAAAAGTGCTGGGGGTTGAATAATTAAATTCAGAAACAGGTTGCACCAATCCTGCTGCAAAGGGGCTATGTGGTTGGGACATACCAGTCATGAAATGGGGGAGGTGGACCACCTAACTCCTTTTAGTGACTTCTATGTGTTTTTGTGTCAACATATCACACATACATAGTCAGTCATAACATTTACAGACAAGTAAGAAGATGTACAGGACAGAATTACAACCCAATGTTACCAACACATACTACTTAAATTATAATGTGAGTAACCCTCACAAAAAATAAAAGTAGTTTCACCCGGAGTCAAAGGAGGAGAGGAGGAGAGTAGAAAGGGGGAGGGAGGTTGAGGGGTAGACAAGCCAGGTGAGAGGTGAAGGGTGGAGGGAGAGGGGTTGGGGGTTAGAATGTGAGAGTGAAGTGGAGGGGTGTAATAAACACCCCTCCACTTTTAGAACATTTAGATTACTAGTTCTTCCCCAAATCTTGTCCTCAATCAAACTGACCTGCGTGTTTTCAGTTCAGCAAAACCCTGTTAATCAGATGTCAATTAATATCATGTGTGCTGAATTAGGGAAATGCCTAAAACTTGTAGTGCCTGGAGGACCAGTGCTGAAACACACTGGACTCGACGTTGGCGGCATTTCATTTATTTGATGTTAACCACAAAACATCATTGATTTAATGACACAGTTTCAACATTAGTTAATTGGCTAGAATTGAATGGTTGTTTTATAGTTGATCCACCATCAATTGTCGACCTCAAACATACATGAAACCTTTGTGATAATAATTCAACATTGAATTAACATCGTGTGCTATCTGGGTAGTTCTTTCCCAAACCTTGTCCTCAATCAAACTGACCTGCGTGTTTTCAGTTCAGCAAAACCCTGTTAATTAGATGTCAATTAAAATCATGTGTGCTGAATTAGGGAAATGCCTAAAACTTGCAGGGCAGTGTGCCTGGTGCCGGTGCTGAAAAACACTGGATTCAATTTTGGCATTTCAATCAATGGATGTTAATTGGCTAGAATTGAATGGTTGTTTTATAGTTGATCCACCATCAGTTGTCGAGCTCAACCAAACATGCAACCTTTGTGATGATAATTAAACATTGAATTAATATCTTTTCCAACAACCCAACAGTGAAGCAGCTGTGTGTTTGGGCTATCCCACTCATGTAAACGTTGGGGGTGGACCGCTCCACTCATTTTAAAAGTTGTAGATGTTTTTGTGTCAATATATCACACACACACAGTCAGTGAGAATTGTTATGAACAAGTAAGAAAATGTACAGAAAGGAATCAGCACCCACTATCCTCTACAGTGCTTAATTTAAATGTGATAACCCCCGCTCAGTAATAAAATACTCTGACCCAGAACGCTGATGAGGAGGAGAGGAGGGGAAGGGGTGCGGCAATACATCTGACATTGATTCAATATTGATCAGATGTTGATCAGGCATCGGCACTTCAGTGATTAGATTTCAACCACCAAACATTGATTCAGTGACACAGTTTCAACATTAGTTAATTGACTAGAATTGAATGGTTGTTTTATAGTTGATCCACCATCAGTTGTCGACCTCAACCAAACATGCAACCTTTGTGATGGTAATTCAACATTGAATTAACATATATTCCAACAAGCCAACAGCGAAGCAGCTGTGTGGTTGGGCTATCCCACTCATGTAAACGGTGGGGGTGGACCGCTCCACTCCTTTTAGTAAGTTGTAGATGTTTTTGTGTCAATATATCACACACACACAGTCAGTGAGAATTGTTATGAACAAGTAAGAAAATGTACAGAAAGGAATCAGCACCCACTATCCTCTACAGTGCTTAATTTAAATGTGATAACCCCCGCTCAGTAATAAAATGCTCTGACCCAGAGCTCTGATGAGGAGGAGAGGAGGGGAAGGGGTGAGGCAAAACAGCTGACATTGATTCAATATTGATCAGATGTTGATCAGACATCGGCATTTCAGTCATTAGATTTCAACCACAAAACAACATTGATTCAATGACACAGTTTCAACACTGGTTACTTGGCTAGAGGTGGATGGTTGTTTGATGGTTGATCCACCGTCATTTGTCGTCTTCAACCAAAAATCAACCATTAATCAGACTTCGGCATTTCAGTGATCAGATTTCAACCACAAAACAACGTTGATTCAATGTCACAGTTTCAACGGTTTGATTGGATGGTTGTTTGATGGTTGATCCACCGTCATTTGTCGACTTCAACCAAAAATCAACGATTCTAACTATTTTTCAACGTTGATTTAACATCATGTGCTATCTGGGTTCGCTTTACAGCCGTTTAACTTTCACCGATCCACATGAAAAACCCACAGAACAAATAGTACAAATCACGTATTTCCCGAATCCCGAAAATATGACGTCTACCTTTGCTGTTTCATAATTATAATCCACGTTAGAGTGAATTTTTCCACTTGGCTGCTATAATCTGTTCTTGCTTTACCCAACGTAATTTCTCTTTTTTTTTCTCTGAGATTCTGCTTAGAAAATGAAGTTATGAAGTTGCATCCTCCCGCTGCTTTTTGTTTTTAAAATGGTAAATTTAGGTTTGCCTCGACTTTTATAAACTAATGCCTCTATGCATCATTTTTTGTATTACTGTTGGTACAGATATCAGGTGAACACTGTGCTTTGCCTGCTAGTAGTTTAAATTAATTTCAGCTGCACACTTTCAAGAGTATTCAAATTTTAACATGCATTTATAAGTAGTATTTTAGTTCACTCTTACTCAGTGACTTCAGTGTTGTTACACCTCTGAAACATTTTTTGCAGTTTCTTTGTGATACCAGAACTATTTCACTTAAACATTTAATTTCCTGAGATATTGTCAATTTATTTTCAAGCAAAACTCTCAAAAAGAGCTGAGGATTTATTAGTTTTGATTATGCTGTTCAGCTAAATATGGACGCTTATTGTTTTTCTTTGTGTGTGTTTTTTAATTTTTCAGGTTTGCATCGCAACACCTCGTGTTTCTGAGCCATGATCACAGTGCAGATTACCTTTCCATTGGATCCAAGCACCTGGACCTGCTGAAGGCATCCATCAGTCCACGGATCATCACAACGTGGACTAACTTTTTTTTTTACAGTACTTGGTTAAACTATGATCTTGAAACTGGAGCACCAGATATGCAAAAATCTTCCTGCAGACTTTGTTGGCTACCCTGACACTGCAGTCATCCTGGACAGGGCTGAGCCGGTCTTCCTGTCCTCCAGAGTGACAAGTTTTCATCACCAGTAAAGGCAAACAAGTCTGCTTAGCTGCTAGAAAGTATATTATATATTCACTGTTCATTTTGTTATCCTGTTTGTACCTACAATAAAATTTAATATCATTTGTAATACTCTACATTTTACAAACCTTTTTTCCCCATTTCTCAGTTTTTACGTTATATCAAGTATTTACATGTAGATCAGGAGTGAGATGTTAAAATGCAACACTTTTAGGTAATACCAGCAAAGAAATGTGAATATTAAGCAATATGTTGACACGTTCAGGAACTGATGGACGCAGGGACTGAACAGTAAATACAAAAACTGGTGTTTAATGGGAAATAAACAAACAGTTTCTTGGTCAGGCAGGCCAGGGTCAGAACCAGGGAATCCAAATCAGGGTCAGGCAATTCCAGATCTCAGGGTCAGACAGACAGGGGGTCAGAGCCAGCAGGTCCAAATCCAGATCAAAACGGGTTCCAGATCTCCGGGTCAGACAGACAGGGGGTCGAAGCCAGAAGGTCCAAAGCCAGTGCTGGGGGTCAGGATCGGGGACAGGAGAGGCAACTAGGCAGAAGGAAGAGACAGACAGGTTAGTTACTGGGCAGTTAGCTCAAGTCACTACAGCAGGCCTGAAAGTGTTACCGCTGAGGGTTTCACAACAATCTGACGCCGTGATCCGTCCTTATATAGCAGCAGCTGGGGATCAAGGTGATGATCATCAGGTGTGAGTGGTCACAGCTCAGCAGCAGCTGTGACATATGTAGTTAGTCATATAATTTAATATACTGAATAAAGCTGGATGATATGACTTACAAGATTTTTTTTCATACCAAATTTGATTTTAATCTATTCCTCCCGTCCTCAATTCCTATAATAAAATCACAGAAAATACTTTCAAAAAGTGCCTTTATTTCAATCATCTGTTCTGTGAGTTGTATGAGGGAGCATAACGGTCAGGATACAAGATTTTTTAATTGCAAAAATGCAGTCATCGTTACAGCAGAATAAAGATGCAATTTTATATCAATGTCTTAAAATTACAAGAAGTCGTTTTAATGAGAAATAAAGATTCAGATTGATCTGATATAACTAGCTCAGTCCATGTGGTTCTGACATTTGTCAGTAATCAAGAAGATGTACATTTCCACCTCAACTGACCAGGTAAGCATTAAGGTAAAAATAAAAAATAGAGCAAATACTGTAAACAAAATGGAAAAAGCAACTGATAGAAATACTTTCTATATAAAGAAAAACAAAAACGTTAATAGCAGGAGAAAAGTTGTTGGCAACATTAGCTGAGCCAAGCTCTCCCTCCAGGAAGCCATCAAACAGAACTCCTGTCCAACTCCAACTATAATAAAGATTAAAAAAAAAGAAAGAAAACGGGAAGTTAAAATAACAATGCCACTTTAATAATTCAGAACTAATGTGTTCTGGAATCTATTATTGATATTTTACAAATTTCACAAATCAATTAGAAGGTTTCACAAATGTTTTATTTATTCTGTTAGTACAGAATAATCTAGTTAGGTTTGAAATGACTAGGTGTTATAGTTTTTAAAGTACAACATATTAAAAAAGCTCAAGATAGTGAAAAATGAAGTGTAATCGCCCTTTAGCTATTTTCCGAATTAGATGCTACATTCGGAAGCTAACTTCAGCTTCGACTGATAGCTTGGACACAATATAGACAGATCTATATGTTTATATAGATATATATCTATATCTATCTATAAAGCATAGATATGTAGATTCCACACTGCACAGATAATCAAAACACTTAACGTTTACATAGCACCTTTGTAAGCTTGTCCCTGTTGGCTATGTCAGACATGAGGCATTATGGTGAATACAAACGATTTATTAACTTACCTTTGAAGTTATTGTGAAGTTTTGACACATCCAGCTTAAATCCTTTGTTGTTGTTGGAGCGTTTCAGGACGTCTGAATAATTTTATAGGCATCATTAATAGTCCTGCAGCGACTGAGGAGCCACTGTTAACATACTGCTGCCTGCGCACCGGAAGCATTCTATGTGGCTAAAAAATGCGGAAGTGCTAAAACGGAAGTCCGTGGCATATACCCCATTTGCAGGAAATAGAGTGCAGCTGCTGGTCCGCCCTGTCGCCACCCACAAATACATATGTAGTATGTAGTACTAGTATTAGTATAAATACCCGGAAGTCTGCCACCACGTGAAGCAATAACCATGGCAACGTCCTTGTTTGAACCAGTATAAGTATTTACAAAATAATTATATATTTTATTTAAAAGGTGCTTTGAGGCCACATAATGTCACCTCACAAAAATAAAAATACATTTTAAAGAAAAAAAATCCAAATTAAAAAAATAAAAAATAAAGAGATCGCGCAAATGTCTGTCTGAACAGGCATTTTCAGCAAGGATTTAAAGGCAGACAGAGTCAGAGGGTCCTTTGAGTGGGGAAAGTGGACGTTTATTCTAAATAGTAGAATCGTGTGTATAAGTTACACATTTACAAAATAAAGATGCTTTGAGTCCATAAGGCGCATTCACAAAGTGGGCATGGCCAGTGGCGGAGCTAGACTTTTAAAGTTGGGAGGGCCAAGGGGGGGCCAGGACTACCTCTGGGGGGGCAAAATTTAAAATGTGTGTGCGCACATCTATATATATATATATATATATATATATAAATATATATATATATATGTATAAAATCCCCTTCTCACCCTCCGCGGGTGGTCTCTTTCATCCTCTGAGCTCGGGTCCTCTACCAGAGGCCTGGGAGCCTATATATATATAAAAAAATTCCCTTCTCACCCTTCGCGGGTGGTCTCTTTCATCCTCTGAGCTCGGGTCCTCTACCAGAGGCCTGGGAGCTTGAGGGTTCTGCGCAGTATCTTGGCTGTGCCTAGAACTGCACATTTCTGGACTGAGATGTCTGATGTTGTTCCTGGGATCTGTTTGAGCCACTGCTCCAGTTTGGGGGTGACTGCCCCGAGGGCCCCGATGACCACAGGCACCACTGTGGTCTTCACCTTCCAGGCCTTCTCCAGTTCCTCTCTGAGGCCCTGGTATTTCTCCAGTTTCTCATGTTCCTTTTTCCTGATGTTGTGGTCACTTGGTATTGCTACATCCACCACAACAGCTTTCCTCTGTTCTTTATCCACCACCACAATGTCCGGTTGGTTCGCCATTACCATCTTGTCTGTCTGGATCTGGAAGTCCCACAGGATCTTAGCTCGGTCATTCTCCACCACCTTTGGGGGTGTTCCCCACTTTGACCTCGGGGCTTCCAGTCCATATTCGGCACAGATGTTCCTGTACACTATGCCCGCCACTTGGTTATGTCGTTCCATGTACGCTTTCCCTGCCAGCATCTTGCACCCTGCTGTTATGTGCTGGACTGTCTCAGAGGCCTCCTTGCACAACCTACACCTTGGGTCTTGTCTGGTGTGGTAGATCTGAGCCTCTATTGCTCTGGTGTTTAGGGCCTGTTCCTGGGCGGCCAGGATGAGGGCCTCTGTGCTGTCCTTGAGTCCAGCTTTCTCTAGCCATTGGTAGGATTTCCTGATATCAGCCACTTCAGTTATTTGTCGGTGGTACATCCCATGCAGGGGCTTGTCTTCCCATGATGGTTCCTCCAGCACCTCTTCCTCTGTTCCCCATTGTTTGAGACATTCGCTGAGCACATCGTCCATTGAGGCTTTGTCCTTGATGTATTTATGGATCTTGGATGTTTCATCCTGGACAGTGGCTCTCACACTCGCTAGTCCTCTGCCTCCTTCCTTACGGCTTGTGTACAGTCTCAGGGTGCTGGATTTGGGGTGGAACCCTCCATGCATGGTTAGTAGCTTCCGAGTCTTAACGTCCGTGGCCTTTATCTCTTCCATTGGCCAGCTAATTATTCCGGCAGGGTATCTGATTACTGGTAAGGCATAGCTGTTTATTGCACGGATCTTGTTCTTGCCATTGAGCTGGCTTCTCAGGACTTGCCTTATTCGTTGGAGGTATTTGGCTGTGGCTCCTTTCCTTGTGACCTCATCGAGGTTCCCATTTGCTTGTGGTATTCCCAGGTACTTGTAGCTGTGCTCTATGTCTGCTATTGTTCCCTCTGGGAGTGAGACCCCTTCTGTGCGGACGACCTTCCCTCTCTTTGTAACCATCCGGCCACACTTCTCTAGTCCGAATGACATCCCAATGTCAGTGCTGTAGATCCTGGTGGTGTGGATCAGTGAGTCGATGTCTCGCTCGCTCTTGGCGTACAGCTTGATGTCATCCATGTAGAGGAGGTGACTGATTGTGGCCCCATTCTTGAGTCGGTATCCGTAGCCAGTCTTGTTGATGATTTGGCTGAGGGGGTTCAGGCCTATGCAGAACAGCAGTGGGGACAGTCAGCTATTGACTATACAGTCAGCTATTGGTGTTTCTGTCTGGTTATATATATATATATATATACACACACACGTATATATATATATATACACACACGTATATATATATATATATATATATATATATATATATATATATATATATATATATATATATATATATATATATATATAGGCTCCTCACCCTCGTCTTGATAAGAACAGAGAGCAGTCCGCTGGTTTCTGTCCAGACTGTGATTAAGCACAGCTGACACTTGGTGCGCAGGCAGTTTCAACTTTACGCACAGAGAACATCGCGGAGCTCATTATCAATCATACTAAGAACAATATCTGTCAGAGAATCATCTCTGATCTGGACGCTTTAATGGACCATTAAAGCGTCCAGATTTGCTGGTGCACTGATCCACTTCTGCGAAGTGAGTGCAGGATCAGGAAACGATGAGAGTTCTGCCATCTTCTAATCACGTCATTTCGTGAAATGTTACCTGATTTCAAATACGGTCTCGCAGAGAAATACTACATGTTTCGTTTGATGACTACAAATTGGAAATAAAATGATTTTTTTCTTTGACAGCCAACGAAAAAACTCTAGCGCAACCTCTGCTCCAAACTACGAACATTGTCGGCCCCTCTTCATTTTTTTTTTTTTTTTGTGGAAACTTATTGGTCTTTTACAACCACCAGGTATGAAGTGTTTTAGCCTTTGAGTTGCACCACAGTGCAGCACATTTGAAACATCCAGGAGATCAATGTCAGCTCGTTTTTATGAGTACAAGTATAAAGGAGGCTGGTATCGCGCCTGATATAAATCTATTTATTTATGTAATCATATGGACTTATATAAAGTTTTATACATTTTCTTTTCATATATTTATTATTGTTTTTCTTCTTTAGATATTAAGCTGGCTTAGAATGATTCCAAATAATGTACAGGAATGACCTGGTGCTGTTACATGTCAGTCATCAGGGGGGGCACTGGGGGGGCCAATCAGATGACAGGGGGGGCACTGCCCCCCACCCCCGGACCCCACCTGGCTCCGCCTCTGCCAACAGTAATATAAAAAAACGATGCATATAAGAGGCATTAGTTTATAAAAGTCGAGGCACACCTAAATTTACCATTTTAAAAACAAAAAGCAGTGGGAGAATGTAACTTGGGTTATGATCATAACCTCATTTTCTAAGCAGAATCTCAGAGGGAAAAAAAGAGAGAAATTACGTTGTGTAAAGCAAGAACAAATTATAGCAGCCAAGGGAAAAATTCACTCTAATGTGGATTATAATTATGAGACAGCAAAGGTAGATGTCATATTTTCGGGATTCGGGAAATACGTGATTTAAATACAAATACCATTTGTTCTGTGGGTTTTTTTTATGTGGATCGGTGCCACTTAAACGGCTGTAAAGCGAAGGTTTTGCACATTAATCTGACTGACTACTTGTGTGGTTTGGATCGGGCTGAAGCGTTGCTGCTCTCGGCTGTTCTTACATTACCGTGCTCGGTATCGCTCCGACTGCATGTTAAATGTATTTTATACAATTGTCATATAAACAAAAGCTAAGGAGTTACCTAAAAATAATTTCATACTCTTACAAACGCATACATCAACACACACATATTGACTTACCTTGTGCCAAATCGCTGCCTCTGTTCTCAGCCTGTTCCCGTAGCAGTGGATTTCCTCTGGCATTATTTTCCTCCAACAAATTATTCCAGTGAACGAAGCACGTACAGCTTCCTTTTAACCTCCGTCTTCCCATTTCTGACGCTGGATCCTCAATATCCTCAAGCTTTGAAATAGCAGGCAGCTACAAACCGTGTGTTTGCTGTAGTGGCTAAGTTTTGGCTACAGTCCGCTGTCGCCTTGATATCAGCAGGAAAATTAAAAAAACTAAGTACTGGATGGTTCCGGCTAATTACTGGACACAACGGTACACCAAAAACTCGATTGTTGTACCAGTTGCTCACAGATATTTTAAGTTTTGCGTCTTTTTCATGGTACAGATCTTGCAGCTTTGGCTAAAAACAATAGGAGCAAGCAAGACCCGGAACCAATCTATGTGGCATAAATTCAAACGGAAATCACCTCTCATGGCATATGCTCCATTGTTGTATTCCTACAGTGCGTTTACTACCTGTAAGGCAAGCAGCAGCTCTGCTAGCCCGGTGTACCCAGTTAAGTACAAATTATATTTGTTTTGGTGGCGTTTGATCATTTTGTAAAAAGAAAACGGTTGAATGCCGACAGTGCGTTTACTGTCCAATCTGTCACCCTGAGCAAGCTCAGGAACGCTGGGGCAGGAAGGGGGGGAGAGAACTCATATTTATAGTTTTCTAGACAATAATGGAACACACACACAAAAAACACAATTAAATAATCTCCCATGCAGCTCAACCTTATAAGTGGAGATACATTGATGTTACCATTATAAAATAACTTGCAAGTATTGACAAAGCTCCATGTAAGGTGGCAGAGTGTTGGCAAATGCCAGAAAAAAAGTTACTTGTAATGTAACTTAGTTACTTTCCAAATCAAGTAAATTAAGTTACTTTTTCAAGGAGGAATCAGTAATCCAATTACTTTTTCAAACTATGTCATCACTGGGTTTATCATATAAAGGAAGAGAACATGTAACACTTAAGTAAAATCAGCCAGAACCCAATGTGCAGCCAAGACAAGTGATGGATTACCACTCATTTTATTAGAAATAATAAAACGTGTTAAATGGGTTCCATGGGGTGTGGGCAGGGGTGAAAGTAAGGGGGTACGGTAGGGTACTGCCTACCCCTAAAAGATTTAGCGGGGGTTCGCAGTACCTGCAAGAGAGGAGCGGCTGTCTGCTGTAAAGAATCATTGGGTTCACTGTGCAGCTGTGAGTTCACCCACTAATTAGCCGTGACTGATTAGTTTCTCAAGAACAATCTAAACCTCAACTTAATTTTTTTTTTCCCTATTTCATATTGTTTCTGAACTCTTAGTGTTTTGCTAGAGCAGCGGTGCAACACGTCGATCGCGGAAGGTTTTGAGTCGATCTCAGCATTAGGTGACAAACTGAACGCTGCCAGGAGGCTGAGACCAGCAGGTCCTCCTCTGATTGGCTTAAAACGTTCATAACTTTATTAAAGAACAACAAACAAATCAACAAAAACGTTTTCAAATTAATGACCCAACAACAATAATAATCTCAGTAATTATTGTTTCAACAAGGTGTTGCGCAATTCTGTGCGTTTCGGTTCCATTACCAAAATAACGAGCAGAGGAGGAGTTTAAAATTAACTAATTGTCATGATCGTGTTTCTTTGTACTTATTTTTAGAGTTTTTGTGTTCAGTTTGCTCCCTGTGTCTCCGTCTCTGCGTCTTCCCCGTTGATTGTCTCGTTCCCTTGATTACCCCGTGTGTATTTAGTCTCACCTGTTGTCTGTGTTCTTCGTCGGGTCCTTGTCTGTTGTTAAGCGTATGCTGTCTGCGTCTGTCTGTCCGTCGTCCCAGTAGTACTGGTTAAGTCCTGTGCCGCAGCTCCAGTTCTTCAGTCTTTGTTTTCAGTGCTTACCAGCGATTAGCTGTGTGCTTGTCTGTTCTGCCGTGCCGCCTATTCTTGGACTGTTTATGAGCAATTTCATCATTAAATCACCTTCATCTTCATCTTACCTGGGTCTCAGCGTCCAATCCTCACCACCAAAAAACCACACCTTATGACACTAATCAACCACCGCTGTGTTCATGAGAGGCTTATTAATGATCCAAAATAAATATCAAGCCTGAAAACCTGATATTGTAATGGACTGAATGTTTTTAACGTAATCTCTGGTCGGCTTGTGGAGCGCAGAAGATTGCCATGGCAACGGGTGTGCTTAAATGACAAAGAGAGAGACGGAGAATAAAAAGGTGCGAGTGGTTTAGAGTTGATCACCTGTTCAGGTTGTTTTACCTTTGTTTACCTTTGCTGTAGCTTTTTACAGCCGCTGTAGTTTCTGAACATTCAATAAACGACAAACTTGGACTAATTACCTCGTTCTTTGTGAGTGTACGTCATCTACACCAAACATCAAACACGGTAAATATGTTTCATTAAGTATTTAACAAACATGGCTTCCACCGCGATAATTATGTGAAATTAAATTAATTGTCTAATATAAAAAAATAGTTTGGTGCTGTCTGTCTCAGAGTCTGAGAGGCTTTTCCTCTCTCAAACTACTTTTTTTGCCTCTTATTTAGTGGAAATATTGATGTTGATGAAATTTTCTCCAAAATAATAACCTTTTTCAACCTTGATAGCTCCACTGTTGAAAATGAGGCTCTAACGTTCACAAATGACAGTGAAATAAAATCCAGTCCAACATCTGGTTTGAGGTGATTCCTCTGGAACCTTTAGGAGGAAAAACATCCCAACTTAAGAAGATGAGCTTTAATCTAACAGAGCTCTGTTGTTCCTCCTATCAGTATGAGAGTCAGGGTGAGGAGGCGCCATGTCAGGAAGAGAAGTGGAAGCTGCAGGATCTTCAGAACAAACAGGTCATGATGCTGGGCTACTGATTATCCCTCTGTCTGGACACAGGATCAATATAACCAGTTTAAAAGATAAAATGAATGGTTATATGCCAGACATGGAAAACTGGGATGCACTCCATGCCATGATGTTCAGAGTTTAGGTCTCATGGCATCTTAAGGTGTCGACATCTAGAGAAACTCATCCATGCATTTATCTTTAGCCGCATTGTTTACTGCAACAGCGTCTTCACAGGTCTGACTAATAAATCAATCAAACAGCTGCAGCTGATCCAGAACGCTGCTGCTCGCGTTCTCACTAAAACCAGGAAGATAGAACACATAACACCAGTTTTAAAGTCCCTACACTGGCTCCCTGTAGCTCAAAGAATATACTTTAAAATACTGTTGTTAGTTTATAAATCACTGAACGGTTTAGCACCACAATACATTAAAGATCTGTTGTTGCTGTACCAACCAACTAGACCCCTCAGATCTTCTGGTTCTGGTCTGCTCTGCATCCCCAGAACCAGAACCAAACGAGGAGAAGCAGCGTTCAGTTTCTATGCACCGCAAATTTGGAACAAACTTCCAGAAAACTGTAAAACAGCTGAAACACTGGGTGCCTTTAAATCTCAACTTAAAACCCACCTGTTTAGAGTTGCTTATGGCAATTGATGTCTCCAATGTATTTGATGTTTTTAATGTTTTTATCTTTTCTTTTTACTTTCTTTTAATTTCTCTTTCTCACTGTTTCCGAGAGGTTAAAGTCCTTGTCAAACGACCTTTGACAAGGCGACGGGGCCTGGATAATACCCGTGTTAAATGGACGGCAGAGTCCAGCGACGACAGGCGCTTAAATTCCGTAACAATTCCAAAATCTCTCTCTCTTTCTTACTGTTTATTCAATGTCACATGCTGTTTTTATTTTGTTTTTAATTATGTAAAGCACCTTGAAATGCCTTGATGCTGAAATGTGCTATACAAATAAAATTTGATTGATTGATTGACATTGCAGCCAGTGGGCTGAAGGAGGAAATACAGCTTTATTTTGTAGCAATTCAAGAGCTACCAGCTTTTATCACTTCGCAAAAAAAATATCAGCACAGAAACTCCAAAGCACACAAAGCAAAGAAGCATTTTATATACATACACATTTTTTTTGTCATAGAAACCCTTCCTAACCCAAGAAAAAACTACTTTCACCCCTGGGTGTGGGCACCCTGGCAGGTCTGGAACACAAAAACAGAGGCGAGATGAAAATCAGGGAACACTCAAAAAGATTTACCAGGAATGGGGAAGCCACAAGGGCTGAAAATCCAGGCTTGGGAGGGTTGAGTGAGTGGACAATGAAAGAGCGTTGGTTAGGGTCTCAGGGGATTCACAGATGACAGAGACAAATTACCCACCAGCCAGAGGCTCAGCAGTCAAAACCGTCCAGGGTCAGGCACAGGAGGGTCTCAGGCAAGGGAAATCCAATATTCAGTAGACTGAAGGCAGGCAAGGTTCAGCAACTGGAGGTCAGAAACTATTCTCAAAGCAGTAAGAACTAGGCAAAAGCAGTGGTCAAAAAGAGGCAGGATCAGAAAACCAGAAACTCCTCGGACATGAATCAGGGCTTGAAAACTGCGAAAGAGGCAACAGACAATCTCACACTGAGCTGGTGATGAGCAGCTGTTTAAATAGGGAGCAGCACAGTGCAGGTAAAGATAATGAGTAATCAGGATAGTAAGCAGCACAGTCAAGGTAGAGTTGAAATCATGACAGGACATTAAGTTATTAGCAGCAGTAGGTCAGCTCATCAGCTGACCTACTGCTGCTCTAGCTGGCAAGGTCTCACAGCTGAACAAACTGCCAGAATGTTTGGTACAGCAACAGTCTGCCGTCCTCTTCTTTGAGTTATTTCTCTTCTGACTTTTACATGGCTGCACTGGCAATAGTGCAGAAAGTTAATTGTCATACGGTTGGACTCAGCCATATGAAAATGTGGCATTATTTGTCTGCTATTTAAATTTTAAAATATTACAACCAACAACGCTACCTGGGATCTTGGCCCCAGGACTATTAAGCTTCTCATATCTACAAAAAGGCTACGCCAGGTCAGGAAAACAAAGAGAGCTGGATTATAATGTTTAAAAATTAATGATTTATTTTTCTCAAGTTTAAAATAGGCCTACAATAGAATATATGCATTAAAAAGACAGCTTACAAACTTCACAGAATACATAATATTGCACATCAGCTCTTCAGCAGCAAGTTCTGTTTTCAAACCCAAATAATAACTAAACAAAGAAATACATACAGAGCAAACAGCAAAAAGCAGGACAAGCAAAGCACACAAAGTAGCAAAACAAACCATGCAAGCAATTGACAAATTAAACCTACATGCATAAGAAAATCTACATCTGCACATAAACATGCTGAAAAATTATAAGGACTCGCCATGAAAGGTTGAACCCTGACCTGAATAAAAATAAAGTATTAATTGGGTAAACGACATCCAGCTGAAAAAGGCATAAAACAAAACAAGGACAAAACAACGGCGTTGACGTGGCTGCACTCCCCATGCGCCACAAACATTCAGCTTAGGTGCGCGCACCAGTAAGCAGCAGGAGGGGGGAGGGGGGAAGCCACAAACAATCCACCGCCAAGTCCTGAACAACTCAGGATCTTGGTTAATAACCCCATGCCCACGACGTGTGCCTGACCACACGCACTCCCAGAGAGCAGAACAAGACCACCAACCCAACAGCAATCCTGAAAACAATCACTCGATGCTTGAGAAACAACAGGAGCATAGAAGTCTGCACCATGCTGTCTCAGCAGCTCAATACAATTGTGTGTGAGCGCACACCCTACACACCAGGCTTTAAAGGCTACGTTGGTGCCACCCACCACTCATCTTAAAGGTGAACTTGCACCAACATATCACAAAAAGCAATACAATTCATGTGTTGCTTTTCTGGCCTCAAGCACATCCCAGGCCAGACCTATTCAGCCTCACTATGCATAGTTCCATGGCAATTAATGACACTCCATTGGTGCAAGGAGTGTGTCATTACTCCTTGCACCAAGAGGTTTCCATCTAAAAACAGACATCTCGTTTCTTTCTCCATAAAGTTCCCCCAGAATCATGTTAGGACTCTCTTCTAAAGTCTTTATGTGTGGAGAGAACAAATCTAGTTATTTACCAGTTGATTTACAGCAGTGTCTTCAAAGTAGCATGACTGACTGAGGTTGTTTTTTGGTGATCTAACACTAAACAACAGTCCAGTCGAGAAAAAATTATATATGGGGGTAATCCTTTAGGGTTACATGCAGTTTACAAGTTTTTTTTAATTGCTTTTGTTGTTTTATCTGTTCTGCTATTGGAGACAGAACTCGTAAAACCTAACTCTGAATATTAGAACAAGCTGAGTATAAGGAGATTCTTGTAGATCACATGTGTCAAACTCAAAGCCCACGGGCCACATGTGGCCCGCCATGTCATTTTATGTGGCCCGCCCCAGCATTTTATAGGCTGATGATTGACTTAAAATAGGTTTTGAGCACGAATTGACTACAAACTACATCTCCCACAATGCATTCCGATTGTTACCAGCCAACATTATGACTTCTCGCCACTAGAGAGCAGCAGAGTCAACTCAAGCTGCTTATTGATTTTCCCAGCGAATAAAACTGAGACATCGACAAGCTAACATCAAAACGTCCAAGAAAAGAAACATCGATTTACAAGTAAGACTGTGACTGAAGATGTGTGAGTTGGTGTCAGTGCGGCAGGTCGTGCTAGACTTTTTTTGTTATCCGTTATCTTGACCGACAACATAAAAAAAAAATCGGTCATGTGCTATTTTTATCCGTGAAATTACAATCATATTAACATCGGCTATTTAGTCGCATGTTATGCGGTTTTATTAATATTCACCGTGAATCCAGATCCCATCACAAACTAAGCATATAAATGTATCTACATTTTTCTCATAGTGACAAAAACCACCCCAATAACTTTTATTAAATTAAATTAAGCGACTTCACTTAAATAAGCTTCACTTCACCTGCTGGGGTCTGAACAACTTCCTCCTGGTTCCCATCTGCAGAAAAATCTGCGCTAATTCATCAGTCAGTTGGATCGATCCAACAGATCAACTGAACTCTGTGAGTGTTTTACCCTGCGCGGTCTGGTGTGCGTTTTTAACAGGATTTTTTTTTTTTTTTTTTTTTTTTTTTTTTTTTGCGTGGTTTCTCCCAAACGGACAGATGTTACGTCTGCAGCTCCTCCAGAGCGCCGCTCTCCTGGGTAACGTGCACCCAGAAGGCTCCATTTGTTAAATCCGCAGGATGAGTTACTTCCAGCGGTTTCTAATTCTTCGCAGCAGCGTAGCCGCGTCCGCAGTCGTTGAGCAGCGCACTGCGCATGTTACAGTCTAAATAACTTTTACATCTCATTTATTTCCTCAAGATAAACTACCGGCTCCTCAAATGGATTAACACAACGTTGCATTCTCTTTGGTTTTCTCTGGTCTGTAATGGAGACTTGAATTTAACGCGCCATTTCTACCAAAGGTTTTGAATGCGCTTCCTAACCAGATGCTCCGAAGCGTCCGGTCCATAACTCTTCAACACGCTGTCAGCTCCCGGTCAGAAAGACGCATTTAGTTCAGAGTCCATGAGATGATATTCAGAAAGGATTTTTTAATTAATTAATTTCAGTTGCCTCTGAGACTAAATCTTTGCGTAAAGTCTATAATGTCTGCCCATGTGACTTGTTTTTATTATTTGTTTGCTTACCTTTAAACACTGATTTAAATATTGTATTTTTTAAACTGAGCAGTAATTTTACATCCATGGAAACTCAAATGTAATATTTAAAACTTCAATACATAAAATCAGTTATTTAACATATGAGGTGGTGTTTAATTTATATTTAACATTGTATTTTCATACATTTATGCTATGGGTGCCCAAGTCTAGTTTTCCAGAGCTACCATCTGCAACTTTAGATGTGTTCCTTCTCTAACACACCTGGACCATTGACTCATTATAAGCCTCTACAGAACTGAATGAGGGAAGTCAGCCTTTTGTCTGGGGTGTGTTTTAGTAGGGATGCACTCCTGATTTGTACCGTCAATGTGGCCCTCGGTGAAATTGAGTTTGGCAGCCCTGCTCTAAAGGTATATGTTTTGTGCTTAGGCAATGCAAAACATATGTTCTGAACCATTCGGAATATACTGCTACTGCTTATCTAAATAAGCAGTAGAACATGCAATTCTGTTTGTTCGAGAAGCTGTTCACTCATATTTTGCTATCTGGGTAGTGTATGTCAGCATTTGGTTTCAGATGTATGCCGTTGATCACTTTTTGTCCTTTCACATAACTGTCCTTGATGATGGAGAGTGAAGAGTTATGAAAGAAAAAGGAAACAAAGAAGCTCCAGTTAACCTGATGAGGAACCCAGGCTGTGAGCACAATATGTGCACACACAGAGTATACAAAAAGAAGCCAAAACATCACTCTGTTTTTCTTTTTACATTTTGGATTAATTCATATTTTTATTTCTTTATAGTGTGATTATGGTGCTAAACCTAAACAATTTTTCCTGCAGGTGTCACTATGCTATCTCATAGTAAATTGTAGATTTTGCCTTTTAAAAAATACTTTTACAGGAGAGAAACCATGCCTATGTAGGTGGTTTATTCACATCAAAGGCTTTTATTTGAAACATAGAGTGTGGCTTGGGTTGATGCATCAAAACAGAGAACTATAAAACAAAGTTTTCCATACATTTAAAAAATTTACCAAAAAGGATTGAAGCAGACATCATTGAAATCTTTGTTGTGAGTGGGAGTGAGTGTGGGAGAGATAAAACATAGAGGTGCTAATGGCTTATTGATGATGTAATGCTGCAGGGGCCCATTGAAGATTTTGTACCACATCACAAGGAGATGAATAAAGAGAGACAAAGAATGAGGAATGCAGATTTCAACCTTGAAGTGGTAATTGGTTTGGACCAAAGCAGAGACGGTGTTCTCCTCCTGGATAACATCAACATCTGACCTTAGAAATGTTTGTCCAACAACTTGTTCCACCATCTTGATGGAAAGTTAAAAAGTTCTTTCTAGCAGGAAAACCTGCCCTTTTCCCCAATTTTGGCATTTGATAATGATATATTGTAAATGCTATGGATTATATTTTAAATATTTACTATGGAAAGTACAAAAGAGAAGGAAAGAGCCTGGATTACCCTTTAATTTGAAGGTGGGTTTCAAATTAAAGTCAGACAGAGGTGATGATGGAACTTCTTGAGACAGAAGCCTGTGTGTTTTTTTAATAAGATCTAACCAAGTGTCATAGTCACTGCTCAGTCATCATATCCTCAAAAAAGCAAAGCAAGTTTTAAACAATCTGGGAATAGAGAGTTGATGCTTATCATGGCCTGATCCAGCTCCAGGGAGTTTGAACCTTATCTAACATTTGATTATAATTTGTGCTCAATGGTCATTACCTAAAGCTGTTTTCAGCCACCAAGAACTGGACAATGAAGGTCCTCCAGCTTCTTCTTTTGACCCTTCCTGAACAACCCACTACAGGTGGGTTGTTGGACCCACCTGTAGTGAAACCTGACTACATTTGGTGCTATGTAGCACCAAACCGATGTTTTTCATGATTTTAATATTGTATTGCTTAAAAGTAAACAATAAAACTGAACCACATTTATTCCCAGACAATAAATTAACACGAACACAAAATAAAGAAAATAAAAATAAAAGGATGTGAAAACCTCACTCGAATGTAAATAGTACTTTTCCTCAGTTTTTGCCTCATAAAGATGTAACACGTCGGTCTGTGCGCCGAAGCGCATGAAATGCATCTATGGGGTAATTCATTCTCATTAAAAAAACAAACAAAACACAGGGTTGGATCAGCAGATTAACTCCAAGTAGGTTTGATTATTTTTAAGGTTATTATGGTGTGGAGACAATCCCGTATGACTGCGCAAAAATGTGCCGCATTGTGGAGCATTTTGGCTCTCACAGAGAACATCGCCAATGGAAGGATTCAGAGGGAGCGTGTGTTCAGAGGTCATATATATCTTCTGTTGATGATGGTTTATTAGTGTTTAGATTAATCCAGACTGATGTTCCTGGAGCTATGAGCAAAACTTAAAGAAGGAGCCGTGTGTACCGGTACTGGTGCAACTGCAGTCATCGAGCCACCTGCTTTGTGGCTCGATGACAAAGCATCCCCTCAGAATGCGCCTTTCTGGACAGAAAGCATCTTTGTTCTGCAAATGTACAACTTATGCAGATGATTCTACTATTTAGAATAAATGTCAACAATCCCCACTCAAAGATTTTCTGACACGCTGTATGTCATTAAATCCCGGCTGAACCCTCTATTGTTCAAACGGGCATTTTCACGACCTCTTTATTTATTTATTTATTTATTTATTTATTTATTTGGATTTTATTTTATTTCTGTAAAATGTATTATTATTAATTATTATTACAAATACTCATCCTGCTACAAACAAGGACGTCGCCATGGTTACTGCTTCACGTGGTGGCAGACTTCACGTGGTGGCAGATTTACACATGTAAATTAGTATAAATACGCAGACCTGCAGCTGCGCTCTATATCCTTGCAAATTAGGATTTATGAAGGAAAGGTGCGCGGCCACACGCCACACCTTTCTAAATTTTTCTGTAAGCCAAATTTTAGTGTGAAAACTGCACATTCTTTTATGCATGAGGCCCCAGGGGCGGACTGGCTGTTTGGCATATAAACTGACACTGATTATGACTGAGGCTGTCATAATTTAACATAAAAAGTAGCACTGGGGTGCTGTGGTGGCGCAGGGGCACAGCACCACCCACATATTGAGGCCTTAGTCCTCGTGGCAGTGGTCACAGGCTCAATTCCCGGCCTATTAAGTAGAAAGGTTTTTTTTTTTTTTTAATGAAAGTTACAAACTGCCACAGGTCTTAAAGGACAACCATCCACTGTGACACCCATGGCATGTCCCTTTTTCTTTACATGGAGCGATCCATCTATTGTTGGTAATAATTCTGTTATTTCTAGGCACACTGGAAGTAGCATCACCCAGGATCTTCTAGAGCTCCACGTCTTCCCGGTATAAATACAGCTGTGCTCCACGTGTCGTAGCAGGTGGTGCTGACTTGAATCTCCACCCGGTTTGAGGCTGAGCTGACTTCTCTGCCCAGCTGTGCTTTTGATCCGTTCCCGCCAGCTTTCTTTTGGGGGAGCAGTCCTGGCTTGGTCCACCTCCTTTAACTGTAGGAGCTATCTGACTGGCTACCTGAATGTCTGCCTGCCTGCTTGTTTTCTTTTGTTTTTGTTTTATTTTACTAAATAAAGAGCTTAATTATTTTTGAAGTACCCCTGCCTTGTTACCCATACAAAATAACCTTCCACTCTGACCTCTAAATTTCTTGCTGTTGCTTTACATGTTGGTCTTTTTCCAATCTCCTCTTCAGTAATTGCCTCAGACTTCGTTTTACTCAGGAGCTGGGATGGCTTTGTACTTTCTTTTGTGTTTTGACGGCACAGATTGTTCGCAAATGAGCCCACAGCATATTCATTCAACAAGACTAGATAAGGAAGCGCTGCTAGAGACCAGGAGACTATTGGAGAGGAGGGGGACAAAACAGCACAAATAGAGCAGCAAAGATGCAGAGAGAAAAGTTCAAATTAAGGGGAGGAAATAAAAAAAAGACTTGAGGGAGACATGATTTGGTACAGTTTTACACACAAAATAGCTTAGTTTCAGGACAGTGTGGGCCTTATTATTTAAGTGCTTGCATAAAACCCATCTTCCTCAGCAAGTATGGAGAGCCATTTCAGCCAAAATTAATTAAACAAATGAGTAAAATATATCAATAAATGAAAAAAATGAGTTAAATAAATAAAAAATGAGTTAAATAAATAATTGTCATTTTTATTCCCATTTTTATTTGTTAATTTATACATTTATTTATTCCCAAATTAATTTAGCCATTTTTATGTTCCCATTTTCATTTGCCCAATTTTAATTTTTCCCTTTTTTGTTTACCCATTTTTCATTATTCTATTTTTCATTTAACCACTTTTCAATTTCCCTTTTTCATTAACCCAGTTTTTATTTATTTATTTTTCATATTATCCATTTTTCAATTTCTCCTTTTCTTTTATAAATTTTTAATTTATCTATTTTTTTATTTGTCCATTTTTAATTTATCCCTTTATCTATTTACCCATTTTTCATTAATCTATTTTTTTAATTTAATCACTTTTGAATCTCCCTTTTCATTTACCCAATTTTCTATTTTCCAGTTTCATTAATCAATTTCTCATGTATCCCTTTTTTATTTACTCATTTTTCTTTTATGTATTTTTCATTTAACTTTTATTTGAAAATTTTTTAATTTTCCCATTTTCCCTTATTCATTTAGTATTTCCTCATTTTCTTATTTATCATATTCTATTTTCCCCTCAAAACTTGGAAAAAGGGGAAAAAGATAAATGCAAATGAGGAGAGGCACGTCATCAGGCTACAACTTCCCCAATTGGTTGGTTAGCGTCTTTGCTTCAAAAAAGATGGCGACCTGCTAACGGGTTATCAATAAGCTGAAGCTCATTAACTTCATTAGAAAATAGTGTTATTACTCCTGACTTTATTTTTCGTGTGGCCGCTCAGACAGAACATGTTTAAGTTGGCGGCTCTCGTGGACTCAGAGCTTCACCGTCGGGAGTTTATATAGTTTGGACGAAGCGGCCGCTGAAGTTGGCTTACGATTGAAGGTTCGGGACACCCTCGTAGCTACCAGCTGTGATCCAACTATAAGGATCAGACTTTTCTATACATCTTAAGTGAACTGCAATATCCAGAGGCAGTTCTATGGAGCATCGAAGAAAGAGTTTTTTGATGAGCTGAGAGGATGAGAGTGGCAAGCCTTGGAGATCTGGGTAACACTTTATTTGAAGGGGGTTGAATAAGACTGTCATGACACTGTCATAAACATGACATAACACCTGTCATGAACATCAATAAGTCTCCATGAATAGTTATGACTGTTGTCATAAAGCGTCATTCGGTAAATAATGACACTTTTAATACAAAGTTGACATTATTCAAAATGTCTGCATTATGACAGCTTGACATTATTCTAGACAAAATGTCTTTGTTATGACAACTTGTCATTAACCAAGAAATCATGATCTAACATAAATTTGTCATAATAGTAGTCATAATGATTTAATTATTACACTAGCAAAAGCTTTAAGAAAACAATGATTAATATTTCCACTCCCTGAAATAAAGCAAAACAAGTAGGACAAGCAATAAAGATTTCACTAAGCTTTATTACACGGTCAAATGATTTAATAACAGACTCATTAACAATTTCTTTTACATCAACTAAAGTGGAACAAGTAGCACCAGTTATGAATATGTCATTAAGTGTTATTACAGTGTCATTAATATTAACTATTACCTCAAGTAAAGTGAAACAAGTTACAACAGTTATGACAAAGTCATTAAGTGTCATTACAGTGTCATTAATATTAACTTTTACCTCAAGTAAATTGAAACTAGTAGCAACAATTATAAAGATGTAATTTAGTATTAGTGTCAAATGCAATGCTAACAGTTATTGATATTAAGTCTTACCTCAAATGAAGTGAAACACACTGGACTACTTATAACTACCATCATAACTGTAGAACAAACCCTTTGTACATTGGAATAAAACAAAAGATAACTTGTTCTAAGATAACAGAGGGTTTAACGTCTGGTCAGTATATTGTTACTCTGAAATGCTGATTGAAAACCTAAAACAGAATTACTTATTCTTTAACTTAAGAAAATAGGTTCTTTCAACAGTAACATTTTTTGCTTTGATTATGTCAGCCATCTCCTTCGTAATAGTCTTCCTGTAATGCTCTGAAAACAGGAGATATTCTTCTTGTCTTCATTTCCTGGAAGCAGCTTTTTGAAGGTGTCCAGGAATGCTCAGAAATTACAGCTGTTCTGTTAATCATGGCAAAAGCCTTTTCATGAATTCAGACTTGGTGAATTCATAGTCGGTGATGACTCAATTCATTGTGGTCACTTAAAAAAAGAACAAAAACAAAAAACAATGTCATCTTTTATCATTTGCCACAGTTCTCTACGTTTGCCTCAGTCCTCGCACACACAAGGGTTAAAACAGCCTTAAATAATGTTTCAAATGCTAAGTTCATAAGTGCTTTGTAGACATCTTGCTGTAAAACTTTAGGATCGATTAAATTAAGAAAATTAAGACTAAACAACATGGCAGAGCTTTATAATATTACTACATAAAGCTCATTTTTAAAGTTTAATCGGTAATACTTTTATAACAAATTAATGTCAGATCA